>NW_015971607.1:0-131831 GCF_000835475.1 Cladophialophora bantiana CBS 173.52
CGTGATCCCTTCAGCCTCATTCCCCGAAGCTGTCCCTTCGGTTGAGTTTCCTTCCCTGTGCGTCCTTCGCAGGTTCTTAAGGCTGTGTCCAACATAGTAGAAGAATTCGTATATAAATTCTTACGAATAGTCTTTACTAACCACGGGATACCGAGAGAAATTATCATAGATAGAGATAAACTCTTTACATTAAAATTCTAGAAAGCGTTAATGAAATTACTAATGACGAAGTATAAACTATCGACGTCGTTCCACCCTTAAATAGACGATTAAATAGAAAGAATAAACTAAACCCTAGAATAATATCTAAGAATGTACGTCGATTATAGTTAGATAAACTAAGTAAGACTATTATTAGTTATCTAATTCTGCTTTAATAACTATAAGTTAGTAATAGAAATGAGCTCATTCTTTACTAACTACGGGTTTTATTTACGACTTAAGGAAGTTATAGACGAAAGTCTAAACCCGAGGGCTAAGAATATAGTATTAACTATAAAGAAACTATACGAATAACTTAAATTAGATCTATGATTTCTTACGGAAAGGATAGCACAATATATAAATAAAAAAAGAATCGAGGGATCGCTCCTAGAGAAGGGAGACCCCGTCTACCTTTTGCGAAAAAACATTAAAACGAAGAGACTAAGCGCGAAGCTAAACTATACGAAACTCGGACTATTTAGAATTAAAGATAAGCTTAGGGAAGTTATATATCGATTAGAATTACTAAAGAACATAAAAATTTATAACGTATTTCATAAAGCACTCCTTAAATTAGCACCACGGAACGCTAAAATTATCTAAATACTTTCGCTAGATAAGGAGATAGCACCCGAGGAATATGATGTTAAGAAAGTCCTTAGAAAACGCGTTAAGCGCGGCTAGCCCCAATATCTAATTAAATGGTTAGGATACGACGAGTGCGAAAATAGCTAGGAACCAGAGACCAACCTTTCGAAGGAACTCCTAAGGAAAATAAGGAAGGATCACCCTGAGTGATTCCTAACGCTAGCAAAGCATTTAGCTATTCATCGTCGAAGGCGAACTCACGAGCTATCGATAGCTTAGGTTCATCCGGCGTATATCTCTCCTCTCGATTAAGAGCATCTAATACCCAGGATTACCGAACTATTATATTACTTTAAGCGCGAGTATATCTCTCTATTTACCGCTGATAGCTAGCTAGCCGACGTTCTAACTTAGCTGACTTAGCCACGAACTTAGTAGCCTCAGCACGCACTTAGGCCATACGGTCGCATAGTCTCCGGGCCCGCTCCGCCATCCCCTTACGCGCCTTACGGCAACGACTTTCTAACTCTTTCTTCTTCTTTTCTAGAGACTAAAACTCCTCCTCGGAATATTAATCATTATATCTTATATTCTTCTAAGTACACTCACTACAGCGAGAATTATCTTTTAGAAGGAAGTAGATAGAGAACGACCTAGCGTAATTCGAATAAGAAGCCATAGTTAAGAAATCTAGGCGTTTTATCTTTTCAGTAAGAAGACGGCGCTCAGAGAAACGTTGACGAGAAACTTTGCGAACATCTAAGGGAGAAAGAAGGGAGGATATCTTCGAACTTAGACGAATTTAAGCTAAGTAGCGTCTCGCTTTTATATCATCGCTAAGACGGACTCTTAGGATAAGAGTCTAACCGAAGGGAGAATAGTGTTAGACATAGTCTTACGGAAGATCGGCTACGGATCGCATGAGCGCGGCTCACTACGTTCATTAAGCACCTAGAAGGAGCTACGGCGGAATAAGGCTAGATTATATAACATACTCTATTAGCTCTATTGGCTCTATCGGCCCTACTAATAGAGCGCATAGAGCGCGCAGAGCGCATAGAGCGTAAGTATTATATATACATCCTCATTACCCTAGGTAGTTACACTCTCTTCGTAGCTAACTTATGTTATCTACTGAACTATATAGTTCTTAGTAATAGAGAACTCTGCTTATACCTTATGTCTTCTCTAATTAGCTTATACTATTTTAGGATTATTACTAAGGACCCTAACCTAGTTAGGATTAGTAGGGATTCTTAACACTTACCCGCGACTACTTAACTCTTAATCTATTTATAGTGAACCGATACTTACATTCGCTACCTAGCCTTATTATATTACTAGAACACCGCGCGATTTAGATATAATATTAGCTAGTTCGTCATTACGAAGAGTTCTCTTAGCTCGAGTCGCTACTAAATCGTTCATTAATACTCTAAAGACTACCTTAGGAGCCGAATAACCCACTAATAAAGTATTCGATACCCTTTATCGTTCTAATGTCGTCGTTTAAGCTCATCGTTAAACTCCTATAAGAAATTCATTAACTTATCTAGATCTTTAATTTTTTACTTATTGTCGTACACAATATAAATAACGTCTTCGCCTAGTTACGAATGAGAGAGAGCGTCGGAGATTCTCTACACCTTATCGTAATATAATAGAATCTCTCCGCGCAGCGTAGCGTCTTAGTACTTAGCCTTAATTCGTAAGCGAATCGAAGTAAAAACGTCGCGCCGAAAGCGACGAAGATAAATTCATAGTAAGTACTCTAGAAGAAAGTGTTAAATGGAGCGATATCTTCCGTATTCCTAGATTTAGTGGCTAATTCTCTCTACACGGAGAAAGTTCTCGTAGATATTCTTAATATTTCGTCACCGAGTACGGTACGCCGCCGCTATAGCGACGTTACCGAAAAAAGTGTATTCGATAATAAACGACTAAAACGTAAAATGCACCTAGTTAATCTTATTTAAAAACCATCCGTAGCCATAGCGTTAAAGCGTTCGGAAGAATTTAAGACCCTCGTAGCGCCGCCCTCTCGGTCGCTCTTTCGAATTCCACTAAAGAGCGAACTCACCGTGAAGAAGATAACTTCCGTAGCCGTACTTTACTAAACGTAGAAAATAGATCATTATTTTAGAATGCTCCCACGATATAAAGTCGAAAGAAGATAAGCTAAATATATATTTAAACGCTATCGTAAACTTATTAATATTACACTAAATAAACCGAAGAAAAGTGAAAGTGAGAATCCGCTAGAAAGAAGAAGAAGAGAAGTTATCCGTGACCGGGATCTCCCATTACTATATAGCTCGGAGTCGATCGCGAATGCGATAAGTAAGAGCTAATATAATACGGTGCTCTTTACGAACACTAAATGATCGTCTTATAGACTGTGTAAGAGCCTCGTAATACCGCGCTTTACTACTTCGATAGAAATATAATAGAGTCTCGAGACGATAAGCCTCGGCCCCTTTAGTATATTATTAGCTACGCCGTAAGCGCGGATTCAGCGTAAGGCTTTTAATAAAGAGATCTTAGAAGGAAAACGTCTTAGCCGCATCGTAGAGTTCTTTCTACTTATTATAGTATTAACTATAAATAAGATCTTACTATCGACTTAGGGCATCGGTCGCCGTCACCACAGTTATACTCACCGTATTACGGAGAAGGGCGATATAGTATCGATTCCGTAAGAAAGGGCGAGTAGAAGAGCCGTATAGTGCCCACTAATATTACGAGTCGTGATAATAGGGACGCTAAAGATAGACCTTTAGCACGACCTCCCCCATCTCTTAGTTAGGTAAGAAGCTAGATAGTGGGTAGAATTCCTTACTCTAGTTAATCTAAACTCGCTCATCGACTAAGAATCGTCGATCGAAGACTAATTTCTAAGGAGTAAAGAAGACATTCTAGACGATAGTAAGTATCGATTTAAACGTTTATCCTTTTAAGTTTTTAGCGTTAAAGAAGAGTTATGAACTACGGAAATCTTCGAGTCCCGGAGCTATACTACGTTAAACGATTCCGTTCTAGATAGCTTCGAGGTGGTCGGCTTATAGAAAGTACTAAAGAAGCTATTAACGTTCTCTACTATTAAGTCGAGCGCGAGTCTCCGCGTATAGGGCGAGACTATTAAGTTTAGTAAGGCGAGAGATGGCGGGATAACCCTAGATGAGAGTAGAAAAGATCCATTTATAAATCGCGGGTAAGATCACCTAATCGATTTAGCGAATTATATTATTCTAGCTGAGATAGTGTAATGGGAGAAGTTAGAAGTGGTGAATAGAGTTATGATTAACTAGGGCGCCGACCCTAGACTATGGTTCTTCTTATATAGTTCTGGGGGACTATCTTTTATATACAATACATAAGCAACCAAGTTACCAATAGAGAGGACTTCCCCTAGTTAAGTGTGCGCGTTGAGAAGAGACCATACCCACCGCCGTACGAGTTAATGCCCATGGCTAGTAGCCTCGCCCTAGTTCAATAGTTATTAAATCTAGATAGCGTACGTAAATGGAAAGGGAAGAAGACTAGAAGCTAAGCATCTTTAAAATGACCGACGTAACTAAATTTATAATGAATTACTTCGTGTAGCCGTACTTTACGTACACTATACTAAGTTAGAACTAGAAGAGAAAGATAGAGGTCGGCTTATAGATTAGTAATGATATAGAGACTAAGAGTAAACTTAATACTATATTTCGTAAAGACTAGGCTAGTGAGAAATCTTATAATATTATTAAAATTAAAGATTATTACTAAATTAAGATAAGGTTCTAGAGACTTAGACGTAGAGAGATAAATATGAATTTTTTTATCTAACGTCTCCGAACGAGTTCCTAGAAATTACGCCTTCTAACCTTAGGCTTCTTAATAATCGAATGTTATATTAGACGAAGAAAATATTATATAACTAAATGTATTAAGTATAGTGGCGAGAAATTCATTAACCGCGTTTAGAGATATATAATGAGTAGACTTATAGAGATATTACTAAGCCGTTTCGAGGTGCTTATTATCACTATATTTATAGAAATATAGGAGCTCCTCGGTAATTCGTTACGTATGTTAGACACAGCCTTGAGGAAACCCGGTTACGAGTTGCATTGGCGCGACTCACCACACTCATTGGACAGATGGAAGGATCCACAGGAGAACAAGGCTGAGTCACGTGATATGCCCTGTTGGCTCTGTTGGCCCTGTTGGCCCTGTTGACAGAGCGCACAGAGCGCACAGAGCGCACAGAGCACAGGCATTATATATACACCCTCGTTACCCCTACATAGTTACACTCTCTCCGTAGCCAACTCATGTTATCTACTGGACTATACAGTTCTTAGTAACAGAGAAACCTTGCTCATATCGCGTGTGATCCACAACCAGCTCATGCTATACCAGGATTGTTGCTGAGAACCCTAACCCAGTTAGGATCAGTAGGGATCCTTAACAACGTAATATCGATCTCTTCCTCGTTATCCTCGTTCGTATTTTAATCATTTCTATCTTCACTATTTATTTCTTAATCGTCTCTATCTTAGTTATCTTCGTTCTAGTTATTCTCGCCCGCGGCCTAGTTAATATCTTAGATATCGATATATTTAAAGATTACTAAATCTCGTATCTTTACTTCTAGTATTATACTATCTTTACGTAGATTCGGTGGCTCGTCCCGAGAATAACTCTCGTTAGATTTATTTAATTTAGTTTATATAAATTAATTTAAGAGTGACGACGCTCTTAAGAAAGACGATTAGAAGAGTTAACGTAAAGAAATTTTCGAAGATCTAAGAGACTAAGGAACTCGAGATAATAGATAGAACGGAGAGAGAGAGTCGATATAAGGTAACGAAGATCGAGAGAATAACGGAGATTTATTATTAAACGAGCGAGAGATATAAAGGTTTTCGAGGGGTGGGAGTAGGGCGTCATCGTAATAATCGAGAGTATCGTTCGATTCGAAGAGAGAATTCTAAGTTAATTAGTTAATAAGTTAAGACTATTAACGAAGCTAATATACTAAGAGAATAATTTAGAGAGAAAGAAGATATATTAGTCGTCCTCTAAGATGAAGAGTAATTTAAGGAAATATAAAAATAGCTCATTATCTCTTAGTTAGCGTCGGTCGATATAGATAGACCTTCTACTTAGATGCCCTATCGAGGGTCGGTTAATCGCGATAGTTCTTCGACTTTAGCTTATATTAGAATATTATAAGAGTCGTAGATAATCTAAAGTCCGGTTTCCCTCGGGAGCGAAGGGTCGTCTTGTTCTATGCGTTTTTTCTCGCGCCAACGCCGAGTTTTGGCCGCACGGCTAGCTCGAAGGGCCTCGTTATCCTGGTATTTACGAGGCCGGCCACCTTTATTCTTCGCTATACTGCTCGCTATACTTTAGGAAATATAAGACTAAATATATTGCGAGGACAGAATAAAGGCGGTGACTAAAACCTCGAAGAGGTCTAGTTCCAATCGTAATGGTACTTTTCCTAATTAGGGTTTTAGTTACGATGCTTAGTAGGGACATTAACTAACTACGAAATGCGGCCTACTTTACCACTCGCTAGTGATGCCGCATCATAAGAATATTAATATCTAACTGTTGGAAGCTGATTATAGAACTTTAAATCGTCTATCTTCTAAGTTTTATCTAATAATCTATTGTGGTGGTGGAGTAATTCTTAACCGTAACTGAGGCCTGACCCGAAGGCTCATTATAGAATGGTTCTTCTTACATAGTCTGGGGGACGATCTTTCATATAATACATAAGCAACTAAGTTACCAACAGAGAGGACTTCCCCTAGTTAAGTGTGCGCGTTGAGAAAAGACTATACCCACCGCCGTACGAGTTGATGCCCATGGCTAGTAGCCTCGCCCTAGTTCAGTAGTTAACTTATATTATTTACTAAATTATATAGTTCTTAGTAATAGAGAATCTATATATATTTTATATTTTCTTTAATTAGCTTATACTATTTTAGAATTATTACTAAGAACTCTAATCTAGTTAGAATTAGTAAGAATTCTTAATAGAAATACGCCTCTTATACGGGGAGTATACTAGTAATAAAGATATACTTTCTAAGTCGTATTAACGCTTAGTCGATGATCTAATCGTTATCTAAGATATTAAGCGTTCGTTATTTCGATGTTTAGCCGAATTCGTAACACTAGGCTAACCCGGCTTATATTAGAGTCTAATTAAAGATAGTATAAAAAAATAATATATAGTTCGAGAGAATTTATTAATAATTAAGTTAATAAATTCTACTCGAGGTTAATAGTTAATTTAAAAGCGGCGCGGTTAAGATAAATTCTATAGTGAATATTAGATATACTAGTTCCGGAAAGGAAGATCACTATATACGGTGGCCCCTTAATATACGCGACGGACTTCGAATCTATAATTCGTATAGCTAGTTTACCCCTAGTTGTACGTATTATGTTTAACTAATGTAAAGGTTTCGAATATAAGAATCATTCTCTCCGTCTCACCTCTAAGTGATGGCCTAGTATCGGAGCAAAAACGGCGAATGCGGCTCCGAAAATCTAATCGCTATAGATCTGTAATTTATGAGTTAAGTGATGGCCCATAGGCCTTGAGCTTCATAGATGAAGACGTATATTGTTCAATGTAGGCAAAATCACTTACTGCGAACACCCACATATTCGCTTCTAAACTTCCCGATATGTTGGACTAACATGAAGTCGAGCTTTAGGATCTTAATCCAGAGTCCGTCATCTAGCATTATCTACCATTCTCTTAGCTCCTGCCATATATGCCCCCTTTAGGTCCATAGTAAACTTTTCATCACCGGAACTCTTCGGCCCGAAAATGATGTTGAATATCCACATCCGAACGCGAGATTGGGTTCCTCCCTTTCCACGAGCGACCGATAGATGCCGGGATACAGTCACTGTGATATTATGAACTTATGTGAAGTTGAATTTCCCTAATATATGGGCGGATTCAAATGCTTACTATGCGATGTTATTGTCGAAATGGCCTAAAGACGTGTCAACTTTTCTGTTTGACATTAGGACTAGTGCCGCATTACCCAACTATTTGGTGTCTCCTACTCTCGACGAAGAGCTCTTATTGATCTATAGAGACCAGCAAAATAGTCCACTATAATTTGTGTCGCGATTCTGCTGTCTTACTGGCGGAAGGGAACGGAATAAGAGCCAATGACACTATTGTGAGCACCTTCATTGTTAGAGACGACTATATTAGCGGTGTTAACTATGAAGGATTTTCTCCTTCGCGGGATAAGGAGCGTGGCTGGCTATATAGACAAAGGGAATGTCGAGGTGTGCTATACTAAGTTTCCGATCTGCTCATCAGATCCCAATAATCAACGATGTATTACACCCCATCTGGTTTCGTACCATGCGACTGACCCTTCTTTCCGCAATATGCCCGACTCCCCGGCCCGGACCTTCATGGAAGCATCTTGTCTTCAAAAAGACCTAGACAACACGGGAAAATTTCTTGCACATAGGCCCCACAAGTTACATTTCTCGAGTCGGAGCTTGCAGTCTGAAGAAGTATAGGTTGTGGTTTACCACCCAGAACCGTAAGTTGTGATAGTGTAAGTAGTATAAACTGGGTAAATAGAGGTGCTATAGGTAGAAGTGTACACCGGCGTCGTATAGGTAGTGTAAGTGGATGTATAGATCGGAGTTGAATAGACGGAGCTGCTATATGTGTTGATGCTGTAAGTGGGGGAGCAAGAGTAAACCACGCTGCTGGTGGTATACGTCACATAAGCTGTTGAGGTGACTGTCGCGGTATATGTCGCAGTGGATGTAGTGGTATATGTCACAGTAGCTGTGGCTGTGTAAGTTGCAGTGGAAGTTGCGGTATACGTTGATGTGCTTGTCGCACTCACTGTTGAGTAGACTGTTGAGTAGATTGTCTCTGTGCTGGTTACGGTGGTAGGGGTAGGGCAGGTTGAGTACGTGGTCGAGTAGATAGATGGACTAGTGTACGGGGGATAGACGGGAGTAGTGTATGTAGTCGTGGTATAGATAACTGGAGTTGTGTAGGTGGTCGTAGAGTAGATGGTCGGAGTGGTGTATGTAGTTTGATGTATGCTGTATGGAGAATAAGTGGAAGAGCTGCTGTACACGGAGAAGTATGTCGAGCTGGATGCGTACACTGACGAATAGGTTGAGGTTGTCGTATACACCGGTGAATAGGTGGAAGTGGTCGTGTACACTGGGTAATAAGTGGAGGGTGTCGTGTATACGGGGTAGGTCGTGGTGTAAGATGGACTGCTGTAGACAGGATAAATATTGTCACGCTTTTGGTCATCTGGGTATGGCAGCCCCAGAGCAGAACCAGCTAGGACCGCCAGTAACAAAGGGAACGAAGCCAGCATCTTGGAGATTGACTGTGAGGATCTTGTTAAAAGTTCAATGGAGGGCAGAAGTTGGAAATGCCGGCTGAGACGTGAGTGAGTGTATCAAGTGCAATGGCGAAGCTCTCGAGTATCACGCCCCGAAAGGATGCTTGTTGATTCTTATAGTGTGAGGCGATGCAGGGAAAGAGGAAGGTATCCATGGTGAAAAGAACGGAAGTGACTTATACTGGCGGCGCAGTCTTTTTGTGAAGGATGTGAGACATTGCTGACCACTCAATGGCAACATCGCGGAGAGGTTGGAGTGTGGTAGAGGACACCCGTCTAAAGAAAGAATCGGTTTGGGTATTCGGGAGACGAGCTGCAGTAGTCAGACAGAGCGCAAGGCGTAGGAGAGCAGCGAGAGACGAGATGGAGAAAGAATGACCGCGATCTGTGCGATAAAATGGTGTGGTTGCCATGCAACAACCGTCTCCGTTGCCACAAGCTTCAACATCCCAGCCTCGTCGACATGCTGATTCAGATTCTTGACCTTGCATCATGTATCTGCCCCGAAATTGGTCGTTGTTTCTGGGGATCCGCTTTGAGGAATCTCGACACGTCGATTTATGTAGACCGCTATAGTAGAATTACTGGATTTTACATCTTGTTGGACTGTCCGTTCGGGAGAGTAGAGGTTGGTGCTCGGGTCGACGCTAGAAAGCTATGAAACATACTACGGTGTCTGAGGTGTTGTGTGCTCGGGACCCAGCGAGCTAGGTAGGTAAGGAGTACTGAGAGTTGGGGGTTGGTACAAAACGCTCCGTACTTGTAAAGCAGCAACTTGTCAGGGTAGGTTTACGCCAGTCTCAGCACACCATCTTCACTTCATCGGGCAAGATCGGGCTCGCGGGGTATAAACAAAGGGCTATTGACATCATTCTCAGCTGATACCGAATGCGGTCTAGCGTTGTTATTTTTAGGGGCTAGGTCAACATCATGGCATGCCGGAGACTGAGCGTCTTCTTTCTGACATATCTATTTCGCACAACCACCCTCTTGATTTCTCTGACCTCGCATAATGTTCCCAGTCCCCGAACCGGGGTTGTTGAACTCTGCATGGCGTCAGCATCCGCGAATTGAACCAGCCCGGTAATTGCGATGTTTGCTTGACCTGCATTGCAGTATCAGCTCGGGCGCTGTATTCGAGCAACTGTGAGAAAATCTAGGTAGGAAAAGAAACAAACCAGAGACGTAGGGAGACTTTCAAAGGAGCTCATAAGTTGAAAATTGGCACGGCAGAAGCCATCAAGTCGAGTCTCAACACGGAATCTACAAGCACCGTCAAGCTCGCTCTAAATGAGGATGGGAGGGATGCTAATAGCCAAAGGGAAATCAGAGCATCCGTTTTGCCGATTCGCATCTGGACCTGGTATGTTATCAAGCCAATCTCGATCCTTCAGTGATCTTCCTGCTGATGCGATCGGTGAATGGTCTCATTGACCTTCTTCGAAGACAAGAGGGGTTGTGCAGCAGGAGCTACCCGAAATGTTGATTTCTATCGCAGATGCCGCTCCGTCTCAAGTCTAGAGCCTTCTGTACTGATGTTCCTCGCCCTCTGCCTAGCAATATCCCCGCGAAAATAGCACGGAATATAGCCGCGGAAAGAGTATCCTAGACGACCGAAGCATTGGTTGGTGAGATGTAAACTGGCCAGTAAGGTGAAGGATTGGCAGTTCCACAATGTTCTCGCTCTCGGTCAAGCAAGCGATGAAGCCCTTGATGATGTCCGGGGACAGGAACCCGAGAAAACCGAGACGCGTTCGATCCCCACTGATAGCCTTCACGAAGATCAATCCGCTCAGCCCATGCAGCAGATTTATGACAGTACATGACCGGAATGCCTAAAGAAATGTCCAAGGTGATACCCTGTCCAACACTAACACTGCTTTCGACGATGGCTCGAAATGGCTGAACATCGTCATCTCAACCAGTTCGAAAGTTGCTTGTTAAATCCTGCATCATGCTGTTGAGAGAATAACTTTGCAAGAGCTGTATCTGGCATTGATTTCCCAGTCAAGCAGTTTAGATGAATGGTGGTATGGGCAGGTGAAATCTGCGAAAGCAGGGCGGTTGAAAGAATCTGTGAGCGAGGTAGAACCTGCCCTTTTCGATCCCGGGCTAGTGGCATGGAATGCAGCCTTACTGTGACGAGGCAGTCGTGCTTCGGAACCGTCATTCTTTGTCATTTAAGGCTCTATCCACCCTCTCCCCGCATTGGACGCTTAGATACCTTGTACTTTTTCTCCAACCGCGACGAAAAAGTCGGTCCGCATTTATCGTCCTATCCCCCAGAAAACCACCCCTTCGCCATGGTTAATGCCCCTCGTGAAGTAGGCGGCTATATTGCATTACCTCTGCAATTACAGGCGACAGGATCTTTCCCCCGAGAAGCCACTCACTACCTTTACCTCAAACCGCACGAACCTAAAATCCCCGACGAGGATACACCTCGATCTTTATTCCTAGTGAATATCCCTGTGTGCGCCACCGAGCAGTCTCTAAAACACTTGTTCACGACACAACTTGAAGGCGGACGCATTCAGGAAATATATTTCTCAGAAAATGCACCAGGAAAACAACCCGTTCCCACAGAGAAATCAAGTCGGAAGCGCAAAAGAATGACCACAGAAGAAATTGAGGCCGGGCTGGACATGTACTCCCTCCCAAATATCTTCGGCTGCGAAATTCAAGATAGTGGCGCGACAGCAATAGTCGTCTTTGTGGACAAAGTTAGCATGGAACTCACTCTCAAAGCTTCTCGGCGTGCCGCAAAGTCGGGCGCATCGATCCCATGGGAAGACGTTGCAGGCTTAGGGTCGAATGAAATGCTACACCTGGGGCTCACCAGATACGAACACCACAAATCACTCCAATACCCCTCGCGCAAGGAGCTCTTACGATCAGTCAACGCATACATGACCGCCTACTCTAAACTCGAAGAATCCCGCTCTCGAGATAATGCACGCAAACGCGCAATACCGGACGAGGATGGTTTCATCACCCTTACACGAGGATCAAGAGGTAGCGCACGGATTGAAGAAGCGAAAGAATCTGCTGAGAAGCAGAAAGAGAAAGCGAAGACGTTGGAGGACTTTTACAGGTTCCAGACGCGAGAGAGAAGGAAGCAGGAGCAAGATCAGATTGTGAAACGGTTTGAGGAGGATAAGAGGAAGGTTGAGGAGATGAGAGCGAGGAGAGGGAAATTAGAGATCAATGTGGACTGATCTCTATTTAGGGACGGTCCTTGCAGCTGGTTATACAACGCCAACCCGGCTGAGGACTTCGCGAAACCTTGGCTCTGAATTTGGTAGGTACTTCAAGCATGGACGCCTGACCTGATTTTGCTCAATGACGAGGCCGCTGGGGCCAGAGAAGCGTTCTGCTCTAGTGGTCGAAGGTTAATCTTCAACCCGAGGTGTTCGAACGCAATGCCTAGAACAACCAGCCATATATCTTCTCGAATTTGTCTGATGTATAATGTTGCAGATTTTAGTGTCTGGTTCGTCATAAAACGGGTTCATGCTAACTTCCTCAATCAGGGCTAATTGTACAAACCCAAACAGCCCTCTTCCGTAGGGTATCCTGATGTGATATGTGACTTCCATATTTATAGAATCTTCCCTTCTCTTGGTTCCATTGGCAAAGACGAACGATCATAAAACGAAGGACTTCAAACCAAGACCGTCGACACCAAGTCTTGACCGAAACGGTGTGGATCGCCGTGCATCAGACCATGAACATATGCCTCGCCCACCAGACGATGCGTCCTGTCAGCCGGACGTTCGCCATCCATCCTATTCTGGACAGGTCGAAGAATGTATGGCACTCTACCACCTGCCAGAATCCAAACCTCATCACCAGCCTGAAGAGACCGGGAACCAGTTCCTAGAAGCATCATATTCTTCGTCCGGAACAGCCGTCGCGATCTTCCGGATCCGTGCTCAATGTCATGATGCAATTGAGCAAGGTCAAGTGGCGAGTATGAGTCGCTGGACAACATATTCTCTACCAATGCGGTCAGTCGATCCCGGTAGAAAGAGAGATTGTATGGAGAAGTTTCGGGCTCGGACGCCAACAGACCATGCCAATTAGGGTTGGTAAGAGTCGAGACGGGTGTTTGATGTGGTTGAAAATCTGTGTCATGCGATGACCAAGGGGTCAAACGGTGTCGTATCTGCAGGTTGAGAATGTAGTCGATGAACAAGGCTCCACACTCAGAAGGGGCTGGATGTTGCCGAGAGTATGTGTTTGTGGTTAGCGTGCGCCAGAGGACGTCGAGGCGTGAGATCGGAGCGCCCCCGAGTGAGGGCGTGCGGTAAGGATTTGGGAGTTGGAAAACAAGATCCACGATAGTGGCCCATGGCTCTCCAGCATCCGTGGCTTCGTGCGGCATGGTGGCCCTTTCTGCAATGGTATCGATGTGGAAGCCTTGTACGGGCAAGAGGCCTCTGCGAAGCGTTGTTTCGTCATCTGGCGGCGTCCATTTCAGGTGGCCGCAGGCCGACCAGTTGCATTTTCCTCGAAACTCAAGTGGATACGGCGACAGTGGGACAGAGTAGTCAGGGACCCAAGAGGGAAGTCCTTTGACCTTGGTCAATGATCGATCTTGCACATGTGACAACAGGTACAGGTTCTGGGAGCCCCCAATCAGAGTGCATGCAGCTTCTGTGTACACCTGGCGGACTGAGGTCTGATAGTCTGGCTTGATCTCATCGGGCTTCGACGAGGGTGGCCGAGATCTATGCGACAGACTGAGGAAAGCATAGACCTTGTCTCTAGGATCAGTCGCGCTGGTATACCTATGCGTATCCACAAGCATCCTCAGCGACGGGCCCCCAGCGTTGTCTCTCTGGGAATATGACCGCAGCGCATTCCGTGTGTTATTGAGATACACAGGCTCAAGCCCAAATCTGGTGTTACTTGCCAGAAGTTTCTTGTACGCCCCTGGACTTCGGCTTAGTTCACGGATATGCCGCATCTTCTCCGTGGACAAGTGGTGATACCATTTCGTTGCGCGGACGAATTCAATCGTTGTGGCCAATTGCTCCCATTGTAGCAACCGATTCCCACAGATGACAGTGGCCTTCCTCGCGAGTGCTAGTTCCTGGACCACCCAGCATCTCGAAAACCAGGGCCGGTTCATGAATGCAATTAGACCCAGCCAGTTCTGATAGCTCAGCGGCTCAATCCCGAGTTCTTGGTAGCAGGCGCCGTCCCCGTCGTAGAAGCCCGTGTAGGGCACATTGGACCACTTCTCTCTTGGAACAGTTGCAATTCTTTCCATGACCGTACATGCGTCCTGGGTAAACTCGTCCTCTTCTCCGAGCCACACAACCACGCCTTGCGCCGCCTTGAAGATGTCCGCCATTAAATTGACTTGCTGATTTCGCTCTATGAGAGAAGATTGGTCGATGCACAGGGCGTCCACCCAGATAAATTTCCTCCCTGATGGAGATTTGTCCCTTTCATTGGGATTACGGCGACCCAATACGGCCAGAGCATCGTACAAATTCGCCGTGACGCGGATATTGCGACCTTCACATTTCACAGGGAAGCACGGAGTGTTTTCCGTGATTCTTGTGCGCAGCACTGGCAAATGCAGGGATGGTGAAGCTGAAGGAGACGGCGTCCCAGTATCGAGACGACTGTGGCTCTCCGGATCCAGCAGACGGGGGGCTCTTGCCTGTACGCGCTGCAAGAATGCCAGGCGACGCCAGTTGCTGCTGCGTGAGGGCCGTGACTCTGGTATCAGCGGGTAGCCCCATGTGTAAGACAGAGCGTGGAAGGGAGGCGCGTCATCGACGGGGAACGTGCGTAGTGAGACTGCTATGTTCCCGCTGCTTTCAGGGAAAGGGGAAGCTGGATGGACTTCAAGTAAGCGGATAGATGTGGGTGAAGGCAATGGTCGGTATTGGTATGCTCGCGCATCTGATGCTAGAGAAGAGAGAAGTTCCCTCGCGTTGAAGCCCCTGCGAACTCTCATTGGAGATCATTCATGGCAGATTGCTCTAGCACGACTGAGACAGTCTTGCGACGTCATGCAATGGCAGAGTTTTGCCCGATTATTCAAGCTAGCCGTGTATAGATAGATAAAGAGAGCTAAGACGAATCGGACAATAGGCAAGCAAACTTCACCAGAGCTTGATGGTCTTCATTATCAGTTTCCCCAAAAGGTTCTGTTAGAACAAAGAATGCACATTGACAAGGGGCTGGCCTGACGAGGCTGTGGCGTTTGTTACTATCGAGGGTCAAAATGATATAGTATTCATACTAGCACTAGCTAGTGTCTGAGTAGATCACCCAGATCTGCCTTTGAGTGAATGTGGACTTGGGATTGACATTGTGTGAGAATCAAAGAGGACGTAATCTCATCTGCATTTCTTCCTAGAAGCACAATGCCTTCCAGCGTTAATTACCTCGTACACTAGTAGACTTTCAGTGGCCCGCTCGCCGCGCTGGTTCGAGAAGTCTGGTAGCCAAGGACAAGAGAACTAGTCATACCCGGTACACATCTGCTCATGAATAGGAACAGATGCTGATGCCAATAACCCTAAATTCCTTCTCAATAAATATTCCCAACACATGTGAAACAGTCCTGACCCGGATCCAAAGCGGATGGTGGTGGATGGATTCCTCAACGTGGAAAAGCCCGCGGTTTTTGGCCGCCTAGGCGCCCAATACTATTTAACTCGTATCGCCGTCCAATTTCATCAATGTCACTCTGTCGGATGGGTGTTCTACATCCTGCACTGTGATTAAAGTTTTGGTGAAAGAACTTGTACGGTCATGCGTCTGAGAAGTGGGGTTTGAGTAGTACGTTGGCAAGGAGAAGGCATCTAATGCATCAACCGTGTTGAAACTGTGTCCATCGACCCTGCGTGATCCAATGTCTATTTCGATTTGTGGACCAGTATGGCCCTAGGTTCAGAACAGTCTGTCTCTCGGAAGGCTCATCTCCACCGCCGTCACCTGAATCTCATCCGCCCAGTGCACGGATTTAGGAGATGGGTAACCAGTCCGGCCCGTGCTTACACTTGTTGATTCAAGTACAAGAGTCCGGACGCGTGAAGACTGTCTCGACGAGGCTGGTGATTTGGAGAGGGCAGAGCGGAGTGGCGTTACAGGAGTTCGTGTTGGGGTCCGCGGAGAGGACCAAGACGGTGCAGATAAAGCACAAGTTGTAGTTGGTGGTCGACGCGGTGAGGCACGGATACTGATCTTTGTGATAGGTATTGAAGGGTTGCTGGCAAGATACCGGGAGATTCGGCTTTGGCATTGGGACTGCAACTTGTCGGTGTGTTCGGTGTCAGGTCTGTTCAGACGCTTTCCGACTGAAGACGAGGCCGGCTCCTCTTCTTCATCCTTTTCGCCTTCGAAGGTATTGATCTCGTCATGTTGTTCCCACAACTTCGGGTCATGACGCCGAAGATAGGCGGCCAACCCGTTGAGAACACCGATGAGAAGGCAGACCAGACATCCCAAGATCAACAGCCAGGTTAGAATGCCACGGAGAAATCCAACTTCGACTATGCGGTGGAAGGTTTTCTGGACAAGTTCGAAAAGGGAGAGAGGGCCAGTATCGGGCTGGATTACTTGAGAGGCAGGGGATGCGAGGACTTGTTGACATGGGAAAAGAGTGAATACGAACGTAAGGCGGAGAGACGCGATATCTCTTATGAATACCATGATTGTGATTGAGCATGTATAACCATGGATATTATGAATTGGGAGCAGGATGATTTTGAGAGGTCAAGATATGTAGGGGAAGAAATTGACTTACATACTTGGCTGGCAGACGAAGGGGATTGCGGCGATCAATCTGACAGCAGAGTCGTGTGCTCAGCATACCATGGAGGTTTGCAGCGTGGTGTTTGTTGGGGTTTTGACCCCATTGGGGCTGAAGGAGAAGTCGAGAGTTGAGTAGGGCCTTGGGAATGTGACGAGTGACAGACAGGAATGCGAGGGAGAGAACGCTTTGCTCACCGAGGGAAGTGTGAAGGGCATTCGTATTTCACCCCCTGATACCTCATAGATTATCTGGTGCTGCCAGGAGGTTGGGGTCAAGGGATCAAGAGCATCAGAGGAAGCTCAAGGAGGTTATGTGAGTTATGTGAGTTATGTGAGTTACATGAGTTCCCGCGTGGCTTCGGCTGAGCTGCCCAGAACCCAGAGCCTAGAGCCCAGCGTGCCAGATCCTTGTCATCGTAATTCCGTCCTCTCACTTAAAGTTTCGCATTGCTGTTCTCAAGTCCAACATCCGTCCTCAGGTTCTCAAGCCTCGATATCCGAATATATATTGCATACTTACCCTTTGTGTGTCCGAAGAGATCGTTGCGTATCCCCTTGTCCCTTCGTGCTCGAGGTCGCTCGTCCCTGGGCTCGGAATCAATCGCCGTCAGGCGCTTTGTCAATGCTCCTGTCCCTGACCTCGATTGCTCCCTAACTGCGTATCTACGACTCCGCTCTTCGAACCACAGAATATTAATAGCCTGATACACTGTCTAATTTGGAGCTGTAGAGGATAATTATCGACACTAGAGTCACTTAACGGGCGCCAGAAGTATCTTTGAGACCCTGCGAACCCCGACGACAGACTGTTTCGACACCTGCGCACCGCCAGCGGCGGACTGTCTTTGGATCTGTCACACTTCGCGTCACGCATTCAACGATTCGCCACGCCTCACGCACTCCGCCAACCTCGCCGCCGTCTGTTTTCGCTCTCAAATTACCCCGGCGATCAAACAAGACATCTCCCTATGTCTTGAGTACAACCTCATTCTTCGCTGCTACTGTGGCCATCTGTCGCAATGAAGAGGAGGACCTATTGAAACTCTTTCAATGCCATAATTCGGAGCTCCGATGGGGAGGACCACCGAATACACCATAATGGGCCCAGCTAAGGATCCCCTGGGTCAATCTGCTCCATCGGCCTCAAGATCTCTGCCCTTTCGGAACGGTTCCAAAGCCGGGTCGACTAACCTTCGAACTCTTTATCGCATCTCGGCCCAAGAAGTTGGTGACCATCGACCGGAAGAACACTCTTATCACTCCGTGTCTACGGTCTTACCTACTTCGCCAAATCTCCCTCCTACACCACCCAGGGCGAACAGTGAGACCAGGCCGCCTGCTCCGGAGGAAGTCACCCAGTCTTCGGACACCGCAGTGTTTAGATCGAGCTTGGTGACGCCGATAAACCAGAACAGTCCGCCGACCCCTGATAACACTCCTCCCCGTGAGCGATATGGGACACTCCGGCGCCCGTTTTTGGGTCCCCAGCCCTCAATCGCTTCCACACATACAGAATCCTTCAAGACCGCCCATGAGGACTTCACGTCAGAGGGTGAATCTGAGCGCTATACCCCGCGCCAGGACAATGGGTTCAAATGGCCGTTGAGTTCCGTTGATAAGTTTGGGGTTGCTGCCCATCGCCTGCGACAGAGCGCTCTGCCTAGATCACCATTGATAGAGCTCTACGGAGAAGGTCCTGTCGTTAATCAATCCCCGGAGCCTTTCGATCAATTCCAGGTAATTCAGAGCGAGACCCACGAGGCATTTGGGGGAGTTCCTCAGCATCAGACCACGGTATCGAGCGGCGACGTAAAGCCAAACGGAGAGGAGATTGGGATACATCTCGACCCTCTTCAAGTCTCTTTGTCTAAAAGTGTGGAGTCACCTCATTCTGTGCGCCATGGTATTGGTCAGCATAACTTGAAGCGGGACAAGAGCCTGCGAGAAAGGCTTCTGGAAGCGCAGAGCCAAGATCCATCGGCGTCAACAGAGAAATTTGCAAATATCATCGGTTGGAACAATTCTGTGCCAACCGAGGATGAGTCAATCGAGGACCAACAAGCGGATATGGAAGATAATCGACGTTTCTCTGGCATATCCACCACTTCGACCGTTGAAGCATATGTCGTTGAACAGAACTCTTTGCCTCGACGGAAAACGACGTTGCGCCATGTCAGCAAGCATGAATCTCTGCGTTCAGTGAGCTCACCCTTGCCGACCTCGAACAGGAACTCCACGAATTCCGCTCCAGGCTCCCCCCATCGTCTCGTTCATAAGAAGGCAAGGTTGAGCAATCAACATCGTTGGAGTTTCGGCTCGGAGGTTTCGAGGTCGTACAGCCTGGCCTTAAGCGCTGTCCTTCCAAAAACTGAAGTGATTCGGGTAGCGGTTATTCCAGAGAGGAGCTCCTCCTTGAGCTCCACGGCGAACACTAGCCAGAGGCAGTCGCTGTCGAACAGTTCTGGACGTTCTCACTCTCGCAAAGCTTCCGAGAACCCACCCTCGTCGTGGCAACATAAAAGGGCGTTTTCCGAGTCTGCGAATCGCGGCAGAGAGCAATACCAGGCGCCTCTAATACCTCCTCGGAGCTCCTCACTCTCGGCGCCTACATCCAGAACGACGTCCCGCGCCAATTCCATCACATCTGAGCATGTGCATGTACGCAGACAACAAGCCGAGAAAGACTTGCGCAAGACCTTGGATAGGATGGAGACGGAACGACTTGTCCACAGTCTGAGAGATTGGGGTTCTGTAGATGGGATACAATACTCGGACCGAGCGGCCGGATATCAAATATTTCGCAGGTCTTCGGGCCCTGCTAACCCTCAAGTCTCCATGCTTCCAGGGGGTCTCGGCGTTCCTGCAAATGAAGGTGAAGTAGTATCAAATCCGCTGGGACTAGTAATGCCTGGAACAAAGGAATGGGCAGCTCTCCGACCACCGTCCATTTTTGATACGCCCTTCTCACAGCCCTCTTTTCAATCTGGCTCTCCTGAGATCAACGAAGCACGGGCGATCAACTACTTCCCCCACAACAATCATTCCGTGCAGCTGATTGAGCCATTTCCTGTTGCGGAGTCGAAAGCGGTCCAGGAGGTACAAAAGCAGCACCTGCCAGAAATCGAAGTCGATTCACCCTTGCGCAACCCTCGACACCCACCTGAGCCGCCGCAATTCAAGCTGACTCCACCCACACCTGGCGAGGAGGAAGTAAAGAATCAACAGGGGATTGACCGGACCGACTCTGTTACGCGACCGGGCGGGTCTCGGCCACGTTCAGAATCGTTGATGAGCTCCATTTCTCGAAACTTGAGCCTCAAGAACGCCCGTAATCGTAAGGCTGATCAGGATCTTGACGGCAGTTTGCATCCATTCTGGCGGCCTCGTGCATTCTGGGACGACATCGATAATCCTCGTCCTGTATCGCAGCCTCAAGAACGGTCTCTGGATCGAGGAATTGTGAACAATTCCCTGGGTTTGCCGCAGGAGAGGACGATTATAACGGGCCCAGTGTCCCTGGTCAGAAGGATATCGGAACGGCGCAGGCAGAAGAGAGGTATCGTCAAACGACCCAGCCATTCGAGTCTGGCCAAATTTCGGGCCAGTCGCAAACTACACAAGTTGTCAGGCAGTGGGCTGCGGTTCCCCCTTCCCCTTATTGGCATCAAGAGTATTCAAGAAAAGATCATGCATGCCAAACAGCGGAAAGAGGATGAGAGAAGAGAACGAAGAAGGGCCGATCTTCGACGCAGCATTGGAGCCAACGTCATTTCGCAAGGAGATTCGAGATTTCCGGCCAGCAACACTAGCCTTTCACGGGACATCTGACACGGGACTTGGGTAGCACATCAACGCGGCACCGTCGAGTCGGAGTGGTCTGTCTGATGTCTGGGCGGTGCCGATGAGCAGCTATCTCTCCGACATTTCAGGGTTCTAACGACATCATCATGCTCAACTGTACTATCCGGGCCGTGGCGGCTTTGGATTTCCTGTTTCGTCGGGCGCTTGGGAGGATCTTTCTGCAGCGTGTTGATTCATTGCTCGACTTGGGATGCCGAAGACTTATGGCACGACTTGATGTCTTGACGACTAATGACTTGGATGAAGTGACGAGCTGTACAATTAGAAAGCACGGCCGCCCCAGGTGGATGGCAATTTAGCAATTGATTTTCGATATATGCTTCCTGTTGTCATGATGTGCCTGACCCCTCTGCCTCGCCTTCTAGCTGCTGTCGTTTTCTGAGGTTCTCGAGGACAACCGAGTCGAGAAAGGGTTCAGGTGTAATGCTGGAGTCGAAAACGGTTACTGTGAGCCGCTGGTTAGCCATCGAGCATATATTATTCGCCGATTAAATGACTCATAATAATGTTCTTACCGCGCTGGTCGTGAGCCTGTGGTTGGGCGAAGAAGAGGGTGTTCCTGGACGCCGGCGCCTTGGGACATAGCTGCTGTGATTTCTCCAATGGGCCCTTTAACAGCTCTTTCTTCTTCCCATCACTTGCCATTGGATTTGTTGAGCAGTCCTGGTCCTGGTCCTGGGTTCTCAGAGTGCCATGAAAAGGGTGTCTGATGACGCTCTCGCTCTCGGGACGAAAGCCTGAGGTGGTGGCCAATAATAGGTGTCCACCCGCCTCATTTTCTGATTATTCCACTCCCCGATTCCCTCGCCTCCAACTCTATTGACAGCCAGGCCGCGCCCGTGTGCCAGCAGTCGTGAGCACCCTCCATCTTATCTTATCTCTTAGCAAAACTCATTGCGATATCGGATGGCGACCGCAGCGTGGACAATCCCAATCCAAACCCTCATCGGCCTTGAGATTGGCGACGATTTCACCCTGGCTTCTACATCTGCCGCGAGCCCAGGCGATGGTCCTGGTACCGCGTACACCAGTCCGACCCAAAGCCACAAGAGGAATGCCTCCGTTGCAGGCTTCGACAGTTCCCCAGCGAGCCTGGAGTCACCCGACCACAATGGTGACGAACACGCGCGGGATGGCAGGCGGAGGCCCGTGAAAAGGGCTTGCAATGAATGTCGACAGCAGAAGGTGAGCTTGGACGGGACCGAGTGTAAACACATTCCGAGATATTCCTGGCGCAGGATCCTCTTTTTCACCCAGGCGTCACGGCGACCGCCATTTATTCCGCCCGCTGTCCCTCCTCGACTGTGCGTCGAGCCACTGTCGCTGTCGCGCTGTGCAGGCGCCATCTTTCTCCTCTCCCTTGGGGTGTCTCTGCTAACCATGTGCTCTTGCAGCTACGATGCGATGTTGTCCAGGAGCCCTTTCAGACATGCACCCGCTGCAAACGACTCAATCTTGAATGCAAAATTGAGGACAATTTCAAGAGGATTGGCAAGAGATCGCGGAATGCAGAAATGGAGCGCGAGATCATTGAGCTGCGAAAACAAGTGGCGGCACAACAACAGACCACGGGTGTGGCGAATGGGTCTCATGCAAATGGCAATGCAAAACTGCAGCCATCGCCCTCGGGAGACGGGACCTTTACTTCAGATGCCGCCGCTGCGGGACTACTCGACCTAAGAGGGGGCGGTTCAGGAAGGCCAATCTTCAAGCGGTTGGAAGAGGTGACTTTGACCGTCGACCGGGCCCAGGAGCTCTTCCAGCGCTTCTTCACCTTTCATCATCCATTTCTCCCTTTCCTCAACCCTGACAGAACTCCGGATGAATACTATGCCAGGTCCCCCTTGCTGTTTTGGACAATCATTTCAGTGGGCGCTCGACACTATACGCCCGAGCCCGATCTATATGGATCTCTCACGGGGCCTGTCATGCGGCTTGTTTGGTCGACCGTCGCCGAGGTCCCTCAAAATTATCACATTGTCAAGGCTCTCATCTTACTGTGTGCTTGGCCTCTACCTACCAGCAGCACTTCGACAGACCCAACCTTCATGCTCTGTGGGATGATGATGCAGATTGCCCTACAGATTGGTCTGCACCGCCCCACCCACGCTCAAGACTTTTCGAAATTCCGAGTCGAACTCAGAGAAGTGGAACTGCAGGATCGGGTTGTGGTTTGGAGCGTGTGCAATATTGTCGCCCAGAGAATATGCACTGCATATGGGCAGCCCCCTCTTAGCATCTACGATTGGACCCTCGGACCAAAACCGATTGAGACGAATCCCAACTACGAACTCCCGGCACCCATCTTTAATCGGTTGCTGATAGAAAAGTTCGTCGACAAGGTCTCAAGGACGCTCTACATGAATCCACACGATCCCGTCGGGCTCGCGGCCGATACGGAGCGGCCTACGTACGTTTCGTTTCTCGCACACGAGCTGGAGGAGCTTGAAGACAAGTTACGCAAGGACACGTCGCCAATCACAAAGGTATACCTCAAGGCGGCTGATCTGCACATGAGATTGAGTGCCTTCTTCTCCCCGCCGTCGCTGCCTTCATATCGGACCGACATGCTAAAGTTGTACTATGCCACGACTGATTTCCTCGAGACATGTCTAAGCTTGGAGTCCAATGTCAGCGTCAACCTGCCTTCAAGCTACTCTCACGGCCTGTCGCTGTCGCATGCGACGAACTACATATTCCACATGATGCTCGGGGCAGGGTTCTCGCTCCTCAAACTGATGCACAATTTCCTGGGCGAACACGAGCTAGATGCCAAAGGAGCATCTGAACTCCTCTCGAGAACGGTGTGGGCACTGAGAAACATGAGTGTGGTGGAAAATGACCTCGCAGAGCGGCTGTCAGAAGTGCTAGCCCAGGTTTGGAAGAGCGGAAGGGTGCGTGCAGAGCCGAACCGGAACAACATTGGCGAAGGTGTCCCCGACGATAGTTTGCAGCTCAAGGTCAAGTGCCGGATGTCCATGTCTGTGGTGTTTGACTCCGTGTGGCAGTGGCGGCAGAACTTCCATTTCCGTGGCGGGAAACCTTCTGATGGTATTCACGATGGTCCCAGTTCGTGCGGGGATGATTCTGACCAAGTAACAGTGAGGCAACGCAACCCTACCCTTGAGCAACCTGACAATCAAATTGTCATCCCGTCATCAAGCATGGAGTCGAAGCCTGCAATGAATGATCCCATGCTGCCCAACTCCACCATCGTGCCGGGCATGGCTGGAATGCCCACTGGCATGGTTGACGATGTGGGTATGGACTTTGGCCAGGCGAGCTATGACGTCTTTGATCCGTTGAATTGGATGCTGGATGGGATAGTGGATTTTCCTTACAACTTCAACAATGTGCAGGGGAACGAGCTCGCGGGCATGGAGTCACTTGGGGGAGGGATGTGAGTAATTTTGGAAGTCTTCAGGATGCAGGGTTGCCTTCACGGTCACGGCGAATGGTTGAATCAGCGTCTCCTTTTTTTTTTGCTTTTGCTTTTTTATTTCTTTTTTTGGACATATAGATATCCCAGATGATTTACGGAAAATTGTCACCATCTTCTTAGATTAGAACATTGAATGCTAAGTCAGCACCATATTCTAGTATGCGATATGAGCTACGTTCTTTTGTACGACGTACAAGTACAAAAGCAATGCAGACTGAGTACAAAGGTTGTGCGAACTCATACCTCCCGGGTAGGTAGCTTCATGGCTCATGGCCGTCCCGGGGCTGCCACATGGCAGTTTCAGCCTTCTTCGCCCATTGAATTTGATCTTCAAGTGGACCAGTCTCGATGCCGCAGATGCTGCCTCGGCTGTATTTACGTCAAAGTGCATGGCAGCTTCAGCAACCGGCTCCAGCCACCACAGCCAAAACTGGATTCCGCTGCGCAGAAGAAAGATCGGAGAAGCGAGAGGTGGTCTTGATGAGCTCTGGCTCAAAGAGATACACCCCGGCCGGCGGCGAAGGCCAATCAGGCATGACCAATAGGAGTGACTGAAGGCAAAGTCATTGGACGGCGGACTCAGCTGCTACAGCTGCTTATCTTTCTCAAGCTCCGCCCAGGAGCCGAGATGCATGCTTAGTGCTCTCCTTCCAGAAGCTCGTCCTCTCTGGTCTCAATCTCCCCCAAGCTCTATCGCTTCAAGCTTCCCCACGCTTGTCGAGTCCTCAATATGGACAATATACGCGGCAACTGTCCGATATAACAGCTCTAGTTTGCTTCAGGTGAAGGCGATCTCCGGCCATCCACGCGAGTCAGAGAGTGGCCCCCAACGAACGAAACGTTCACTCTCCTATCGAGACAACCATGGAGAAGACCAGGCGCACCAGCAGAAATGAAACCAAGATGATCAGCGCTCGAGGATATCTTGGTGGTGGAAGCAACCCAAGTCCAGACCAGCGTCGGCCCCGACCGAATCAGGTCGGTGCGACTTCGAGTACTCGGTATGTATTCGAAGCACCAAGACCCTTATCTTGAAGATCGAACAGTGGGGCACACCAGGCACACAATGGTCGAAGCAATGCCAGCGGCCTAAATGGCGTCTGGGCGCCCAGAGTGACGGCGCCCTCCATCTCAATCAGTCGTGGCAATTGCCGATATGGGATGCTATATTACTTCATGTGCCCACCGTCTTCTCAAGTGCTTTGATCCTTTGGATCTTCCCTCTTCATCTCATCGCCCGTTGAGCTTCGGCATACCCTCTAATCCTCCTATCTTGTATCTCGTCGACTGGCAATACAAGGCCTGAACTCCGGCAAGATGACTTCCTACGAGAAGAACGGCTACGATGTCGAATACCAGTATCCCGTCTCATCGGGCGACAAACACCACTCAGTGGTCCCTCCGGACGCCTCAGGCGCCGTCCACGGGGAGTCATTTGTCATCGGAGACTCGGCCTATGCAAAGTTACAACGTCTGGCAGGACGATTCAATATTGAACAGCGAGGTATTGAGCGAGTGCCTGAAGATGAACGGACGGATAAGAGTGTTTTCAAAGTCGGTACCATGGTATGTAACCCACCAGGCGGCTTTTACCATGGAAGCTCGTTGCTGACGCCCAACACAGTGGCTTGCCGCCAACATGGTCGTTTCTTCCTTCGCGATTGGCGTCCTCGCTGTGCCCGTTTTTGCTTTGGGTTTCGTCGACTCGGTGCTCACTATTCTCTTCATCAACATTCTGGGGATTTTGCCTGTCTGCTTCTTCTCGACATTTGGTCCACGATTCGGCATGCGCCAAATAATCCTCGGCCGCTTCTGGTTTGGGTATTACGGAGTGAAGATAATCGCCGTCTTCAACTCCCTGGCGTGTCTTGGCTGGTCTTCCGTTAACGTCATCGTCGGCGCCCAATTTCTCCGAGCAGTCAACGATAATTTCCCGTCAGCGGCTGCTATTATCGTCCTTGCGGCAGGAACCTTCTTGATCACCCTGTTCGGCTATAAGGTCGTGCACTTCTATGAGATGGTCTCCTGGATCCCCTGCTTCATTATTTTCCTCATCACGTTGGGTGTGTTTGCTCACCGAGGTGACTTCGTTAATATCCCTATGGGTAGTGGCGAAGGCGAGGCAGGGTCCGTCTTGTCTTTTGCTGCTTCGATCTTCGGATTTGCCACAGGCTGGGCCTCCTATGCCAGTGACTACACATGCTACCAACCTGTCAATACGCCACGGACCAAAGTCTTTGTCTATGTCTTCATTGGTCTCTTGTTCCCATTATGCTTCACCCAGATGCTCGGCGTGGCCATTGCGACCGCAATCCCCTCGAACCAGGCGTATGCAGACGCCTACGCAAAGAACGCCGTTGGTGGCCTCCTACATCAGGTCCTCGTTCCGCAGTTAGGTGGCTTCGGAGAATTCTGTCTTGTCGTCCTAGCTCTGGCGACTCTCGCCAACAACGTACCAAACATCTACTCACTCACGTTCTCTTTGCAGATCCTCACACACTATGCGCAGAGAGTCCCACGATTCCTTTGGACGCTCGTTGGAACGGTCATCTACTGCGCCATCGCGATCCCAGGTTATGACCATTTCGAATCTGTGCTGGAGAACTTCATGCTGGTGATCGGGTATTGGCTCGCTATCTACGAAGGTATTGCTCTGCCAGAACACTTCCTCTTCAAGCGCGGATTCTCGGGCTATGTTCCAGAGTATTACGATCAGCCGAAACAGCTACCTCCTAGCATTGCTGTATTAGGTGCATTCCTTTGCGGTGTGCTAGGTGCTGCGATGGGAATGGCTCAGGTGTGGTATATCGGTCCCATCGGCAAGCTGATCGGGATCGGGTATGGTGGAGATATTGGATTTGAGTTGGCATTCTCATTCACAGCTGTCACGTATGTCCCATTCAGATGGTTGGAGAGGAGATACTTCCATCGGTGAGGGACGTCCAGGGAATTAAGGGAGCGATGATGGACTATATGATAAAACTCTGAAGGGGACGTCGGGAGGAATGAGGGATGAAAAAGTCATTTCATTATACACCGAAGCACATATTTATCACATGACAAACTAGGCCTATTCAAGACTAGCCTAATCGGCAGACTCTCCTAGCACGCATACTCCGTGTTCTTTCTCTCCCTTCTCTCTACAAACTGATGGTAATATACTCTCTTTCAGAATCCAGCATAATTCACTCTCTTTTTGGAGTGACATCCGGACCGAGAACGCAGTATGTCGACTTTTACGTGCTCTTAACATCCTCCTTTCTCGGGAAGCCAATCCTTCTCGATCCTTAGAGGCCAGGGAGCGACCTGGCGTGTGCGAAAAGTACAAGTACCTACACCACCGGTCAGCCGGGGTGTCATTGCACAGATACATTTGAAAGGATAACAATCGTGATTAGATTGCGGACCGCCTTCATTCAAGGTATCGATTTTCCTTGCTTTGACACGGCGGTTCTCCCTGTCGCGTTGATACAGTTACGTCAGCTGAGAACAGCGGCCCGCTTCCTCCTAATCAAGCACTTGGTTACTACGAGAGGCACGGCTTGTCTTTCAGTATCATGCTTCAACATGATGTCTTGACGTCCATCCGCCGCAATTGTCAAATATGTACCTGTATTCACTTTTCTTTGATATGCCAAGGACCATTACTAAATGTACAACCTATCGAAGAAGCATTTAGGAGTGAAGGCTGATCATATGATCATTGGGGTGTCCTACCGATTTCGCGCTCTATGGAGGTACTCCAGGACTGGCCGTAAGCTTCTTCTGCTGCAGACCGACCTTCATCCAAGGGGGAAGAGGAGTCGATGATCCCCTTCCTTCGCTGCAGACCCTTTTCGAAGCGCGGTCTCCTTCCGAAGCCCACTCCGTCACTCCCTTACTCCTTCACCTCTATGTGCTCACGCTCAATAATCTCCACAGCACCCTTCTTATCGTCCCTTCCCACCGCGTCCTCGTCACCAGCATTGATCGACTGCTTTTGGAGGATATCGTTCTTCACCGCGTTCTTGCCGTCGAAGATGACGCTGACTTCCTCCAGCGTGATCTTAGAGGTTTCAGGATATGTGAAGTACACTATCACCAGAGCGATGAGGATAATAATGTTTATTATGAGGTAGTATTTCCAGCCGATGTTCTTCAAGGCCACGGGGTTCTGTTGACAAATGTTAGTCTACTTCAGGCAGGAGAAGCCGTCTGATGAAACCTACCAAGTAGTTAAAGCCGGTGATGGTCGCTTGAACAAGCAAGTTCTGCGTGCAAATAAGCTTCGGTCGGATATCGTAGCTCATAACCTCGACAGTGTATCCAGTTAGAATACCATTCCAGGTCGTGGCATAGAAGGCGTTGAAGATGAAGATGAATGCGATGACCGCGGGACCGGCATCCTTGACTCCATCCTGGACGTATAACGCGCTGCAGATCGTCCAGGGTAAGAATCCGCAAAGAAGCATGCCACTGAGGGAGGTCAAAAGCATGGGCCGACGGCCGAATTTGTCAATCACGTATGCGCCCCAGAATGCCCATCCCATGTTCCTGCACATATTTTAGTACCTCATTCATCCCGAAATCCCAAGAACCTAAGACTTACCACATTGTCAAGCAACCATTGATGATAGACTGATGCCGGGGATTGGTGATGCCGATTCCGGTCAGAATCAAGACGAGGTAATAGCCGATGATGGTTTGTCCGGTGGCCTGGCTAAGAATCGAGCAGCTCACGACGATCCACGTACGGTGGCGGTTACCGGGCGTACGGAATAGGTCGAGCCAGCTTCTGCTACCATTCTCCTTCTCGAAAGCGAGGGTCTGCACGATCTCATTGTACTCGAAAGTAGCAAGTGGATCGGCCTCATTGCCACCGCAGTGCCAGTCAACAAGAGTCTTGAACGCTTCTTCATTTCGGCCGCGAGAACAGAGCCAGCGGGGGCTCTCGGGTACGAACCAGGTAAGAGTGACAGAGATCAAGGACGGGAACATCTGAATCAATGAGACGCTGCGCCAGCTCCAGTCGCTCTGAATGGAAAGGGTTCCCAATGTAATCCAAGCAGCAATAGCGGCACCTGGGAATCGTGTTAGCAGATGGTTGACCATTGACCTGCGATGCGCTCACCGAAGTAATACAGAGTGTTGAGTAGCGTCGACAACTGGGCACGGTGGGTTGGGTGCGAAAGCTCCGAGACAAGCATAGGCGCGGCCGTGTATTCAAAGCTGAGGCCGAGACCAATGACACAGCGAGCCACGGCGAACATGGCAATTCCTCGTGCGAAGGATTGCAGAAAGACGCCGATGATGATTATGACCGCTCCAGATATAATAATCAGCTTCCGACCAATCTTCTCGACCAGCCACCACAGAAAGAACTGCGAAATGACACCGCCGAGACCCTGGGTACCATTGAAGATGCCAAGCTGAGCACCCGTCGGATGGTGGAAATAGGATTGCTGCCTCGTCATCAGCATTGCCATGCCGAACTGGTAGAATCTCCGCTCCGCAACGACAACGAACGCTTCTCGGAAGGAACATACCCAATATGTCAAAGTCTGCATGCCATTCATGATCGAGCCGTCAAGGCCATTCGTGGCCTGTACGATGAGCACGACACAGAGCCATCCATAGAGCTTTCTGAGGTGCTTGTACTTGTACCATGGCTTTTCCAAAAGTTTCTGGACGTTGATAGTTGTGTCTCCTCGCTTTGTACCGATCACAATTTGGTTCTCCTGGGGTGCCATGCTTGCTTCAATGAGGGATCCTGACAACCTTGCAAGGAGAAGTGAGAACTAGGAGACTGTCGTCTGCTCAGTGACTCAATCACGTTCTTCATGCATACATATGAAGCATTTAAGACAACCAGTGGACGATCTCCCCACATTTCGAACTGCCGCGTCCGGAGAATCTCCGCTAAAGTATGGGGGTTAATTGCAACAGCCTAGGATATACTTGCGGACGGTATTTAGGCTAAAGCACATCCACGGCATGATTCACGGTGCTCGAGGAAATGCGCCATCAATCAAAAGTTCTTTGACTGTCGAGACGCCCCTTCGCCTTCCGGGATAGACGGGAAGGGCCGGTTGGGAGAGTAGACGACTTGTGGCGTCTCGCATGGCATTGAGTTTGGGTAAAAGTTAGGCGGCTGGGATGTGGCTAAAAGGGTCACAAGGTGGTATGATAACTTGTCCGTAATATAGAAAGATGAAAGAATAAAGCTCGTTGAGGCATCTCGGTGCTTGTCATGACCTGACCTTGGGAGAAACCGAAGCAAATGGCCATTGACATGTGAGTCGACCTTGTGCAATCTGGGGTAATGGGGAATTTGCCCGGTCGGCGCTCGATGTCCAGTATGACACTAGCCTCGCTCCACAAAACTCGTTCCCCCGCGCGGAAATGCATAGAGTTAGAGGGACCTGGAACCGTGAGGTCCATGGAAACGTCGAGGTTGAATTTAGCCTGAAGATGGACCTTGTGTCAAATCTTAGGGGAAAGAAGTGGCTAATCTTCAAATTGGCAGAAGCCGCTTCGGCTATCGCTCTGGTTGATATGCCATGAGTAGCCTACGAAGACGTGCCGTGTAAAATGACTGCTATGTCCACGCGGGTTGCCATTATTTATTCTGGCAAATGCCGTCTCCCAAGCATTCATTGGCCAAGGCGCCGTGAACGAAGGCGAGGCAAAGACGAGAGCGCCAGCGATAACCACGTGGCGACATGCATTTAGCCTTCCTGCGAGTTTCCGGAGACAAAAAGACCTTGTTGATTGTAAAAGTAAACTTGCAGCTTCGCGGGCATCTAGAGACCGTGCCGACGATAGGTCTCGATAAGAGATCCATGGCGAAAACTCGGCTCGCAAGCCCGAATGATTAGAAATGGATATACCCAGATTCTCGGTGCGCGAATCAAATGTCAGCCCAAGTTTGTGGACTGACCTGAGGTCACGGTCGGCTCCCTTGAGATGAGTAGGATGCTGTAGCTGCATAGAGCGCAGGGGCGAAAGCCCGCCTTCGTCTCGCTTGGGCGCAATGCCAGACGTATCATGTGCCTGAGTCCTTCCACACTGATGGTTGCCTTCTCCCCGTCCTGTGGCATGTCTTAAAACATGCCACAAGCAGCCGCTTGTCATGAAAGTCACATTGGATCACACAGCCGCGTGCTTCATTATCTGCCTTAGCTTCCAAGTGAGAGGTTTCGTTGTTGAGACAGAATCGGCTTTCATTTCTGATAGAGTATTGGCTTCTTTGGCAGTGGAGGCTCCTTGTCCCTCAATCAGAAGACTAGATCTATTCCGAGCAGCGGTCACTTAGTCATCGTTCGCACTTCTCTCGATGTTAAGCTCAATTTCGCATTTTCACTTGTTTCATTCTTCTTGGTCCCGATCCGCCCGGAGCGTGCCTGACGGTGAATCTCTTCCAGGATTGTGGTGGAAGAAGTGCCGCCTCCTCGCGGGCTCGCTCGGCGTCACATTCATACGACCTCTTGGCCATCTCAGATTGTGTAGTTGTACTAAATAATGTCCCTGGTCCCGAAGTAAATCAGATACACAGGAATACACTACCTCTGTGACGTTTCATCACAAGTCACAACGTAAAGAAGTGGTGACAGAGGTTACCACGTCCGTCGCTCATCGAACCACAAGTACTATTTTAAAGTGCAGATGGACTCGAAGGCACCAGTTGGAGTCTTGGTTCGGCGATGTCAGGTTCGTGGCAAAGGGAGATCAGGTTGAGCGCGAAAGTTCACACACCGCACCGCTTTTATAAGGCATCCTTGGCGTGGGTCGGCGCCTCAGCAGCATTAGCCACCAGCTCACCAGCCTCCTGTCACACCCGCTCACCTCATCCTCTTCGGCACTGTTCACTCTCGACGTGACCGCCCTGCTCAGCCTGTAACTCTCGTCCCGGTCCTCTTCCTCAACGACCATCATCTTATCTTTGGCGTGCTCAAAGGGCCATTTCAGAACTACTTACTCCCTCTCAGGCTAGAGTTTAAGGGTACAAAATGGCGCCTACACTCGGTTCCTAGTCGAGGGAGCGAGATTCGTCTGTATCTCCGAACCCATCAGTCGCCCTGCCACGAATTCTGCCCCTCAAGTCCCCCCTTGCAGGCCCGTGGCACCCTCAAGCTATTGCTTCCTATTCTTGTTTCTGCCCGCCATGAACGGGCAACTCGCTACTATGGCCGAGACTAAATTTTCCCGCAACATTGTGTGGAGCGTCAATAACGTGATGAGTACGAAGCATTGCAGCAAATTGGTGTGTTTAATGTGTCAAATCCCTTAATACGCATCTCCTTTGGTTATATCTAAGACAAAACCTTTTTAACAGTACTCCCGTTAAGTTGAAATGTACTCCATACCGCTCGAGCATGGTTTCGGACTGGTGGTTGGCAATTTTTGCTTGGTCTCCTTGTCCCACTACCTAGCACTCATCGCCTTCGCCTTCGCCTTGGTCGTGGCCTTGGTCGTGGCCCTGGTCGTGTCCTAGGTCTTCGCCCTCGCCCTCCTCTTGAGCCTCATGGCCTGCAGTCATACCAATTCTTTTAGCCATTCGAGCGAGCAACAAAAGTCCAACATGGACCATGCTTTCTATATGGGACTCATGGATAGGTTCCGCTATAAATCATCATCAATACAAAGCCAACAGCTGGAGGAAATACTCACAAGCAATTTTGTCGAGGAGCTGCATTGAGGCGGAATGATGAGGATCTTGTGCAAATCTCGAATGAGCATGTTGTGGCTTGGGAACATGTGAAGGCCCAGGTTGTGGTTCCATTATCAACTTGACCATCATCTGAATCAATGATGCCACATCACCATCTTGATCCATCTCGCCACCCATGCTCTGGAGGTCATGACCTTGGGGATCTTGGTAGTCATAGCCCTCATCTCCTTCAGCCCCTTCATGCTCCTGTCCGTAGCCGTCCTCGTGACCGTGCATATTAATGGTTCTTTGTTTTCGGAGGATAATACGCGATGCGTTTGTGCAATTGACGTCCGAGGCAACGGTGTGTGAAGGCTATTGATGTATTAACTGGAGTGTGGAGCGTTAAGTATCAACCGCTTTCGAGATGGCGAGATCCCTTTATATGTAACGAGCTATTTGATTCTAGATTTCAAAACCCAAAAATAACTTCGTTCAATTTTAGGACCTCGAAGAACGAGCTGAAGCCCCCAAAATAATGGAGGAGAGCGAAATACTAGGGTGGTTTCATACGCTTTACGTCCGTACTTGCATGAGACAGATTAGGTTAACATACTATCCCGATTCGTTTAATCTTATTCTGACCCATAATTATAGTGCTTATTGGCGATATAGATCTTAGAATAGTTAAGGGTCCAGATCTAAATGCCAGATAATGCTTCCTTAATACTTCGATGACAGTGATAAGAATAGTGGGAGCTAGTAAGCCTGCATGTTCACGATCCTCCTGTCGATCGCTGCTCTAGGAATGCTAACCGCCGCCGTCTCAACGTCACTCCGGCCGTGTCGCAAGCCAATTTTGGGGGCAGGTTTCTGGGGAGGGCTTCTGTTCACAGCTCAATGGGGATATAAAAAATCAGCAGGGGCGCCGGGAAGTACAGTCAGCCCACGACCGGCCCCGACCTAATGCGTCGAGGACGGTCCCCGCGCTGCATCGATAGGTCGACCGCCTTATCTTTCCAAAGTTGGTACCAAGAGTATAATAATGGGTATGAGTGCTCAGACCGTTCTAATAAATCCTTGAGCCTGCCCCTACAATTCCTGACAATACAGAATCTCCGGAATTATCAGTATCTCAAAGCCTTGTACGATATCACTCTTCGCAACACTACGGAAAATCGATTTTAACATTGCCCGGATACGAAAAAATGGCGCAAGCAGTGGCTGATCTCGCTGAGGGCGCAGTTCAAGTTGGCACAGCAATTTTTGGCGCTATCTTCAACTCGGGTGCGGATAAAGACTTTCGAAGTTCGTGGACACAAGTTCAAGTAGGAGACCTTACCTCGAAGAACCCGGGGAAGAATGTCATGGTTGTCTTCACCAAACACGACGCATCCGGCCTCGTCAACAGCACAATGACCATTCGGGAATGTACGTGTCCTAACAGCGGATCGGTGTTGACATATAGTTGTTATGTCTTCGATTCTGGTCCATTTGTTTTGCAAGGAGACGGGTCAGTCATTACAAATGATCAACGAAGCCTCGCTGACGTTTTTTGCAGAGGATACTTGAACTGGTGTTTTGCTGGCAGTTTTAACAGAAACGGCAACAACGTAAGATAGTTGAGACGTTCGATTAAGAAATGACTGACAATTGGTGTATAGGTAACGTTCAATAAGCTGTCCTAAGGAGATCCGGGTATGACACCCAGTCACTACTAGAAAATTAGTATCTAGCCATGATTATTTCAGCTCGATGGTAAATGTCTGCGTATGACGTATATATTTCATTGGCATGGGGGTCTAATCATCGGGGAATGAAATCCGTTTTGGTTCAGTTTCAGCATGTTGTCGATATTGGAGAAACAAGCCATTGGAGTGTAGTATGCTATGATAACGATAACGACAGCCGCGGCTCGGGCCAATGTCAGTATCTATAGAAGTATGTTGATGGACGCAATGAGAAAGGAATATCAAAGAAAACCTCAAAATGAATGGGTAAGAAGTACAATAGTCGTCCACATGATCATCATTACTGTCGTGATGCCCATAAACCTCCTAGCCTTGCGCGCCAACTTCTAGCTGCTCATTGCCCCATCTAGACCGCAGGACGCCATCACCCGCTAGACCGTATCAATCACAGCTGTATCGGTTTCACAGTACGATCAGGAGCACCACAAACCCCGAGCCACCGGATAAAGGAGATATCCCTCCTTGGGACGCTCCAGACACGGATTCGGCGTTGGGCAGTGACGAGGACTCTGTTTCGGCAGAGACATTGAGGTCGAGTCTGCTGGAAGTGTGAGGGAACACGAATGAGAGTATCACAGATACGGCTCCACGATTGGGTAGCAATATTCCCTGCGAAGATGAAGTCAAGCAGGCCAGGCTAGCTCTGGAGCATGAGATAGTCTACGTATATTCGAAGGAACTCTGTACCTGTCAATGTCCGGAGAGAGATCTACGAGGTGTCTGATCCTGGAACGGGAATGGGCCTCCGAGCAATTGAGATGGCCATCACAAAAATCCCATGCCAGAGTGCTTAGAGCCGGATCCGACCGCCAGGCATCTCGCCGAAGCTGAAATTTCGACGAATTCAGCAAGGAGTGGAGTTATCCGCGAAAGTTCGACCTGATCCATGTTCGTGCTCTAGTAGCTCGAGCAACAAACTTTCCCCCTCTGATCCGGCAAGCCTACGGCGGTTTGATGCCATGAATATACCCGGAGATGACTGACGTGCAGAAGCCATCCTTATCGGACGATAGCAGAATGGAATGCAAGGTTTTGGAGATCCAAAAAGACAGACGGGTTGGAGCGGGTGTTGGACTTGGGAGTTAATACCACAAGGTGTACCTCGTAAATGTGTTGCTTTTATAGAACCAGATCACTAGCGCCTCGGCTACAATCCACCCGGCGATGATTGGCTAGACTGTTAGACTGCGATTGAGCCTGCGGAAACCCCACAGATCATCTGGGAGCACAACGCAAGGGGGGAGTCAACTCCTACGCAGTCGTTTCGCCTTTACACTTGCGGACCGCTTGGTTCATAAGATCTGTCTTCGAAGCAAAACTATCGCACCTCTTTTCGGCACCGCTTCCGTTCCAGTTCCACAGTGTCAATCTCATAACACCGTCAGCAAAGATGGATTTCGAAAGCCTGAAGAACCAGGTTAGCAACTTGACCCTTTACGACATCAAAGCTGGGGTCCGGAAGGTCCAGAATGGTATGTCGATCTCCCAGCTGCTATGGGCGATGTTGACGTTTTCGAAGCCGTCATGAACTTGACCGAGATGGAGGCCAAGGTGGGCCGCCACCCTCCGAACCAGTATTGTAGCATGCTCCTTACTTTTCCTTCAGGTGCGAGAAGCCACAAACGGAGATCCATGGGGCGCATCTGCAAGTCTGATGCAGGAGATCGCTCAAGGCACACACAACTAGTCAGTCGTCCACATCTGCGTCTTGGGTTGCGAGCTAACTCCCGCAGTCAACAACTGAACGAAATCATGCCCATGATCTACAAGCGGTTTACAGACAAGACTGCGGAAGAGTGGAGGCAGATATACAAGGTACAGGCCTAGAATTTCCTCGAATTTCCATGGTGCTCATGCCGAAACAGGCTTTGCAACTGCTGGAGTTTCTTTGCAAAAACGGGTCTGAGCGTGTTATTGACGATGCACGCTCACACCTCTCCCTTCTCCGAATGCTCCGCCAGTTCCATTACATCGATCAGAATGGCAAAGACCAGGGGGTCAATGTCCGAAACAGGTCCGCAGAGTTGGTGAAGCTATTGAGTGACGTTGATACCATCAGATCAGAGAGAAAGAAAGCACGCGCAAATCGTCATAAATACGGAGGTGTGGAGGGCGGAATGGGATTGGGTGGCGGCTTCTCCAGCGGTAGTCGGTATGGCGGCTTTGGCAGCGAAACTGGTGGATTTGGCGGCTACCAAGGAGAGGTCTACGGCGATGGTGGAGGCTTCGGTGGACGTGAGACTGATTTTTCGGGCACACAGCGCCGGGGCGACCAGTTTGAAGAATACGATGAGGCAGATGATTTCGATGCCACAGGACCAACCAGAAGCACCACCAACACACGAACAGCACCACCACCAACAACATCAACAGCCAAACGGGATGCGCCTAAGCCGAAAGCACCGGAACAAGATCTCTTTGATTTTGGCGATGAACAACCCGTGACTGATCGTTCGAATGACAAAGCTCCAGCAGCTCAGACAAGCGGCCTAGATGACTTTGGGGGCATGCAAAGCAGCACAGCCAATGATGACGACGATTTTGATGATTTTCAATCTGCTGCCAGTCCAGCAACGACACAGCCTGTAGCAAATCCGTTGGCAAGCATTGCTCCCCCTCCAACCACTTCCACTACGACCTCGGCCACGCAGTTTGCGGCTCCAAAACCAGTGGCTCCTGGGCAGACTGCGGGTCTCAACAACATTTTCACAACTGCATCTCCAGTCCCATCGACGACTTCGTCGATAACGTCACCAACAACGTCCACATTTTCACCACCACCTGCACAGAAACCTCCTCAGCCTATACAACCCACTGGGTTTAGGTCCACTGGACCCAACTACTTCACATCAGTTCCAATGTCGACGAATCCGCAGCCCACGCCCACATCTACCGCATCAACTCCCTTGAGCGGAGCCACTCCGTACATGTCCACCACTTCTGCAGTATCACTCGGCAAACCCATGTCCAAGCCCGCCGCGAGTAAAGGAGGCGATGCATTTGGGGACCTCTGGAATAGTGCAAGCAGCAAAGCAGGGGTTAAGGGTGCCACTGGGCCGCAGAAGGGACCAGATCTAGCGACCATGGCCAAAGCGAAGAGCCAGGCGGGAATTTGGGGAGCGGCGTCCGCAGCGAGCTCGACAGCTACAAGGCCTGGCGCCATGGCTACCAACACGGCCTCAAGTCAAGGGAAACCTAGCGCGCCTCTAGGGAATGACTTGGATGATTTGCTTGGTTAGACGAAACTAGATATGAGAGTCTGAGTTTCCGGCGGACAAGAAAAGGAGCATTCGCAGCTTGATCACCAGACTCTTGAGAGATTTGCATAGATCGAAGGGATAATTTTTCGCTCGTTTTAGCAGCCTCACATAATGATTCTGGCAGATTCATAATGCTGCAGGCTAGACTTTTGGTCGAATGCGATCCGAAATCCGGGGCGGCTTCCATAATCGTGGTCCTTGGATAGGCCTAATAGGCTCTGGTGCGCATGGACTCGGTCCACATGCGACGGAGCGGATGATATTCGTAGGCATCAAGAGCGGGCCTTGTGACGGAGCATTGATGGATGAAAATTGCGGATTGGAAAACGCAATGGGGATGTGTACTCCATAATAACGTGTGCGTACTTAGAGCAAGGCGTATCGACTATGGTGCTTCGAGAGTCCCACTCACCTACAAGGCACTGCCACTGCCATCTCACTATCCTCGCCACTGTTGCGTATTCATAAAGCTGTGTCCTTCTCCTTCTCGCTGCTACCTAGTTGCCGCCCATCTCTTTTATGTACGGGGTAGTACCAGTCACCCGGTTTGCCTTTTCGGGGAATGCTAAAGGCGCATGTTAAATCACTGAGCTTGAACGACTCCGACCCTTCAGCTGTCCGCCGCTAGAGCTCTGCCGTCGCTCCCTTCGTCATTGTGCATACGCTGGACGCATTGGCTGATCGACCTGTCGCAATCGATTGCGGCTACAGTCTCGCCAATCATCAGGAGGAATGGCGGGGTGAGAGATGAAAGATGAAATCCTTCCCTCAGAGACGCAGGGAGCCGTCAACTAGGTCGCCTTCGCCCATCCATTTGGCAATGTAAGTGGCTTTCCACCCTTGTATCTAACTTTCTCTCCATCTCCCGCTTTCTCATCACTCTGTCTTCCACCCCGCCCTCCATACTAATATGACAGAAAGACCTGCCCACAAGCGCTCCAAGAGTGCTCGAGTCCTCAACCTCCTTCGCAGCGACAACCTTCCTCGAGAAAACGGCTCAGATACTGAGTCGCCCGTGACCACAACCACCTCCACTACCGGCCCTTTCTCCTCAACGTCTCCTCTGACTCCGGTAGATGGCCCAAGATTGAGTCCGTTGTCACCGACTACCACCAGAAACTCTCAGCCGGCCATGGACTCTAGCGAATATTCGAAGGAGGCAGACTCGTCGCATCACCTGCACCCTGTCCCCTCAGGCATTTCGTCCGGCCAGAGTGGCTCGATTGAGGATTCTGTTCGCACGTTTCGAGTCTTTGAAATTCTCCGAGGCAAAGACAGTGCTGCCATCTCGAGAGCAATCAGCGAATCCATACCGTCATCTTCCAATCCCCAACCCATTCCCGGCACCACTATACTCCATCTAGCCATCCAATGCGCAGAACCTCAGGTGGTTGAACATGTTATAAGAGAAGGGAAAGGTCTTGATGTCAACGCACAGGACAAGGAGGGAAATACCGCTTTACATTTGGCTGCTCAGCTCGGCCGCGCACCTATTGTCCGAGACCTCCTTGAGATACCCGACATCAACGATGCTATCGCGAACAGGCAAGGAAAGCTCCCCATTGATCTGGCGCGAACTCCAGAGATTTTCCAACAGCTCCAGTTAGCTCGTTCAATCTTCCTAGATGACAAGATCAAGGAAATACATGCCGCGTTGGTCCAAGGTGATTACAAGAAGTTCGAGGCCGTCTTGATGGAGCCTCGAGTTGAGGGCACTCTTGATGTGAACGCGTTGGAGTTACCAACTGAGCCTGCAACAGTTCAGAGCGGTGGCACACTCCTGCACGAGGCTGCACGCAAGAAGGACATCCAGTTGGCGCAAATCTTACTGCTGCATGGGGCAGATCCATTTCGCAGGGATCGTAAAGGGAGACTCCCGCAGCACGTAACCCAAGACGATCGGACAAAGGCCATCTTAAAGAAGTCGCCCGCGGCCGCCGCTGCCCAGCGAGGAATACAGGAAAAGGCAATTCTCGGGAACCATCCGTCGCAAGCTAAGTCCGGAACTGGCCACAGCGACACGAGTAAAGACGCGCGAGAAATGAAAGGATATCTCAAGAAATGGACCAATTATACGAGTGGATATAAACTACGCTGGTTTGTTCTGGAAGAAGGAGTTCTCAGTTATTACAAGCATCAAGATGACGCTGGCTCAGCCTGTCGAGGAGCTATCAACATGCGCATCGCAAAACTTCACATGGATCCGCAGGACAAGACCAGATTTGAGATTCACGGCAAGTCGTCAGTCAAGTACCATCTGAAGGCTAATCATGTCGTCGAGGCAAAAAGATGGTTCTGGGCTCTCAATAATGCCATCCAGTTCACAAAGGATGAAGCAAAAGAAGAGGAGAAAAGGCGCACTTTAGATACCGAAAGCCTTCGGCATGCCCGAACCGATACATCTGACACCCTCAGCGCGACAGTCAGCAGATCGAAAAACTCAGCCCAGTCGCTGGGAGTGGCAGCAAGCTCCTCCAAGGTAAGCTTTCGTTCCGATGCTGAAGGTGGATCAGCATACGACTCCTACGATGCGAGCGTTCAAGGCGAGGATCTTCAGAGAGTGCCTACCAATGCTGTGAATATTGATGCAGAAGAGGATGCCGATGGGGATGATGCTAGCAGTCATGAAGTCCAACAACCGGGAAGTAAAGACGCATTCAATATCACTGCACAATCTGCCACGTTGCAACTTGATCTTCTAGCACGAGTCTCTGATGCCTTGATCGCTCGGCAGTCGTCTCACGCGGAAACAACCCTATCCAATCCAGATGTCTCGCAGGCTCTTCTTACTTATCAAACCGCTGTGAACAGTCTCAATGGCTTGGTTGCGGACTTACTGAAGATTGCTCGAGATCGTGATGCTTACTGGCAATACCGCCTAGATCGAGACGCTGATGCTCGCAGAATGTGGGAAGAAAGCATGGCCAAGATCGCTTATGAGCACGAAGATCTTAAGAGGTCGATCGCCGAGTCAGAGGACAAGCGCAAGCGAACGAAGCGGGCTTTGAAGGAGGCCCTCGAAGGGCAATCGGTACCTGCAAGCCGCCCGGGTTCAATGGTTCAACAAGAATCTCCAGACCACGTCCAATTCGCGGAAGCGGTCGAGAATCAACTAGACCTTCGAGCAGAAGCTCAAATCTCAACAAGAGTACGCCGAAAATCTGTGACAAGAGATGGCAACAGACGGAAATCCATCATTGCGCAGCTTACAAATCTCTCTGATTCTGAGTCTGGGGATGATGAGGAATTCTTCGACGCTATTGACGAAGGCAAGGTAGAAGTGGTCGAGGCACCTCTTCTCAGTCCTCCCCCAGTGCACGTCCCTTCAACCTTGGAAGAAGAAAAAGAGCCCTTCGCGGACGAAAGAGCCAGAAAACAAATGGAAATTGAGGCATCTTACGTCGGATATGAAGACGGGATTCGCGAGAGACTGAAATTAGATGCCGACAATCGTCCGAAGATATCTCTCTGGGGCATTCTCAAGTCCATGATAGGCAAGGATATGACCAAGATGACTCTACCTGTCTCGTTCAATGAGCCAACCTCTCTTCTCCAGCGTGTCGCCGAAGACATGGAATATGCGGATCTCCTCGACATTGCAGCAGATCGCCCGGACGCCACTGAGCGGCTTGTGTATGTTGCTGCATTCGCAGCCTCGGAATACGCCAGCACAATCGGCCGTGTTGCAAAGCCATTCAACCCTCTGTTAGGCGAGACGTATGAGTATGTTCGTCCCGACAAAGGATATCGATTCTTCATTGAGCAAGTCAGTCACCATCCTCCCATTGGTGCTGCGTATGCGGAATCTGCTCGCTGGGACTACTGGGGCGAATCCGCTGTCAAGTCGAAGTTCTACGGCAAGTCATTCGACATCAACCCGTTGGGTACCTGGTTCTTGCACCTTCGCCCTTCAGATGGTGGTCCGACGGAACTATACACTTGGAAGAAGGTTACAAGTTCTGTCGTGGGCATCATTACTGGAAATCCTACAGTGGATAATTATGGTACCATGGAGATCAAGAACTGGACTACGGGCGAAGTCTGCGTCCTAGACTTCAAACAACGCGGATGGAAGGCCAGTTCCGCGTACCAAGTCTTTGGCAAAGTCATGGACGTCGATGGCGTCACGAAATGGAGTATTGGCGGGAGATGGAACGACAAAATATACGCTCGGGTCACGGAAGGATTCGAGGACGAAGCAGTAGGAGAAGGTCGCTTCCACCCCGGCATAGGAAGGGGAACTCAATACGACAGACAACAGGCTTTCCTTGTCTGGGAAGCACATCATCGTCCGCAGGGAATACCTTTCAACCTTACCCCGTTCGTAGTAACGTTGAATGCCGTCAGCGACTCATTGCGTCCACACCTCCCTCCTACTGACACGCGTCTGCGGCCCGACCAACGCGCCATGGAGGACGGTGAGTACGATTTCGCGGCGACAGAGAAGAATCGTGTCGAAGAGAAACAACGTGCAGCGCGTCGTCAACGTGAGGCCGCAGGTGAAGAATGGAGACCCAAGTGGTTCGAGAAAAAGGTCCATCCAACAACTGGGGAAACTTATTGGGAGCATAACGGATTATACTGGAGAAAGAGGGCGGAGAGAGATTGGGCAATATGTGATGACATATTTTAGAGGAGCAATAGTGAGGAACGACTGAGCAGGGAGGGAAGAAGGAGGAGCTTCAGGGAAGAAAATGAGGAGGGCGCGGCGAACGAGTAACAGCCAACAAGATGAAGAAAGCCAAATGGAACGACGACAGGATGTTTGGGGGGGCTTGCACACCAGCGACAGCTGCAGACATGCTCTATATCGGCACAAAAGGGTGTTTACGTTTTGGTTCACTCGTTTCAGCCATTACTCGCCCCCGGGAGGCAAACTGTGGTCCACCGGCATTAACTGAGGACACCGACTGCCAGCCTATCGTATATCAATATGATGGTGGTTGTATTTATATACCGGCAATATCAATATTCAGTTGGGTTAGACCATTGATGGGTGGAGGCAGCAAACTTGTTGCATGTGACGTCAAGGCGGGCTCGGGGACCTTCTCGCGACAAGGGCCCGGCCCCGTGACCTCCGCCAGTTGACCTGCTCAAAAGGCATGGTGATGCTCCCACATGGCTACTGTTACATGTGTATCCTGCAACTGGCGATTTCTGACTGGAGAGTAACATGATATTCAGTCCAATACCAGCTTCCCGAGTAGTATGCTCTTTCTCCGGCCCGCATGAAGTATTGTCGCAGATTTGCAGGCTGTACATTCTTCGAGTCGAACTCCACAACCACAACCGTCCTTTTCATGTACTTCCAATACGTGCTTCGCATCGTCTGCATGTCACCTCTCGGCTGCCGCTGTTGTATTCTGGCCGTTTGTAACAGCAAAATTTACGAAACCGAATATCGCAGCAAGTGACACAACAGCGAGCCCGACGGTTTCTTGAATGCAGAGTAGGTAATGCGGCCCTGATGCTTTCGGCCCGATCTCGTTCGCCACAGGGATGCCTTATATTTACACGGCAAGAACATTGGACCAACAATGATGAAGATACACGGCTTGAAGGAACTAAGAAACAGTGGTGGGGGTGAAAGGTCAACAGATTAACTAGGACTAAGCGGAACTTCGTGCGGTTCAATTTTCAACGGGCTTTCAGGCCTGCAGCTTCGCAAACCTTGAAACTCTTGTATACACAGTACATGGTTGACTCCACCTGAGGTCGGTCTGAGCTGGGCGTTCGGTGAACGAATTTCGCCTAAGCACTTCGAGGAATCATCTCCAGGGTTGATAATCACAGGGCGAGACAGCATTGTTCCAGCGGCTAAACTTGCCGCTTCTTCGCCTTTACATTGGCCACCATGACCGACACAGTGCCAAAGGTGAAGGATGTGTCAAGAACGCCTCGGTACGTGGGCTGAAGCCGACAGCAGTTGACGAGCATTGGACTCCCAACAGAACAGGGCGATTCATGCAGTGAGAGTAGGTGGTCGGGCGGTAGCTGCGCCGAAAGAGTCGTCCGGGCGCAAAGAGAGGTCTAGTTCGTGACTGTAGCGTGGGGAATCTCGTCTCCGGCAAGAATCGATGTACTTGGTAAGTCCGTGTTAGCCAAAGCACATGGTGCTAATGGCCGCAAAGACCAAAACTGCGAAAAAGATGGCGGCCCCAATAGCTTTCCGCTATTACCCAGCGGTTAAAGATGGCTACAAAGGTACAGTGTGCGAGAAGGCTGGTCGCCGTCTTCCTTTCCCTACCGTCTTGTCCGACGGCAAAGCAAGAATTGCACTGCGCTCTATTCGCTTGGCGCCTGGTGGGAGAAGCACCTTCGTGTAGGAATCTTTCGGCTCGAGCCCTGAGCCACTTGACCACCTCCTTCGGATTCCTCGTCCATCTCCTCTCGAGAACTCAACGTCCTTTTTTTCCTGCCTTACAAATGTTCTGCAAGACGGCGTTATGTACGGGAAGTCTGCCGGCCCGTGCAGAGGAAACATGCTTCCGCTTGATGGGGCGGATTGCAAGGTTAGCTGTACCCGTACCACTCGCAAGGCTTTGTTCACCGTGCTGTGCCAAACACCCACATCTGTATGTTTTCGCCCCCAAAACCCCCAAGCGTGAAGCAACATGATTTGCCCAATGAATGCTTGATTTAACGCTTGCTGAGAGCGCCAGATCGAATAAAAGGCCATGTCAAATGTCCAACACAGGCTTGCAGGTACAGTAGACGCCGTGTGTCCCGAGCCAGTGTCCGCTCGGTGCTCTACATAGCTGTCTTTTTGAGACATTTTGAGCCGCGGGCTGGATCTCCCGGCTGGCGCATCCTGCGAATTGCAACGACGTGCTGGCTCACGCTGGCGCCAGGACGTGGATCCTTTTTGCTTCTGCTACTCTGGAACTCGGCCGACTTGTGCGACGTGTACTCAGTATCTATGGTTATATACCGTGGTGAATCACCTACTCTGCAGAATGCTTTCCATGGAGCCTGATACCCATTTTGCATGGAGAAGCAGTCACCACCCCGTTCACCTTGAAGCTAGGTACAATGACCTCGAAAGCACCTGGTGAAGTTAGCTATGAGCTCCTGGGAAATGGAGAGACTGCCAGGGTAAGAAATGCATGTCCTCGATCCCGTCCAGTCGGATGTATTCTGAGCCATTTTCCCACAGATACCGCAGTTTGAAGAGCCTGACCGAAGCGTACGGAGCTTTCTATGGCACAGCCCTTCGATTTCCATAGTTTTCAGCATCGGAACGGTGTTTGCCATCGGGTGCTTTGCCTTTACGCACTGGCTCGGCACGCAAAAGTTTGTCTGTCCAGACTGGGCACTCGATTGTTCGGTGTCCGAGTTCGTTGCCAAAGTTGTGGCACACCTAGGCCAGGTACAGGGCCTCATCACTGCCGTCTATACCGCCTCGGTCGCTATGATGGCGTACGCGACATTCCAAGTTGCTGAGACGACACTCTGGCCGGCGCTGACAGCAAAGACCTTCTTGTTGGACGACATTGACCTGTACCTGGCCTTGACCCGGGGATCCCTCACGGCGTCACCGTGGGCGTTGTGGCATGCTCGGGGGCTCGGCCCAGTCGCAGTTCTGCTCACTGTCACATTCATTGCGCTTCTCCAGTTGACCAACTCCATCTTTGTCGGGCACGTATACTCGGCAACTAACGTCACCACGACTTACTACAGCAATCACTCAGCTGGTGGCGGCATGGGTCTCGCCTTCGATGGATTCCAGATGAACCCCCCCGGCATGCTTCCCGGTGCAGCTGGAGACGCGGTCTCGATTTATACGTCGTGGTCCAATGGCCTGAGTAGCGAGCCTATGCCCGACCAACGGAACTTCATCATCGATCGCGCCAATCTTTCTGCGGTTGGAGCATTTTCCGCATATGCTATCGAAACGCACACAAACATCTCATGTTCAGCCTCACCCATCAACATTACCTCGGAATACTCGGATATGTTCACAGTCCAGGTCAACATGTCTGCCACCAACCTCTGGGTCCGGCAACAGCCACAGTTGTCGCTTTGGGTGGACCGGTGGAGGAAGCTCAGCGACACGAGAGCTGTTACGACGATGGTGTTTGCCGCAATCAATGGCACCATTGAAGGCGGCCACAAGAACGGGCCAACTGAGGCCATGTTGGAACTCGGGTATATCGAGGGTATTTCTTCCCTGGCGTGCGACATTGACGTGGAACTCAAGGACAGTGTCGTATGCACCTGGGAGGATCAGTCCAAGTGCCCTGCCCCAAGTATGACCCTCTCCAAGCTGGAGACGCTCGGCCAGCCATGTAGCGGCTGCATTTCTGTCTGGCTCGCTGCCGCTGTCGAGGTGTATGGTGTGAGCATTTACGGCACACAGCCCATGTTCTACCCGACCTTCACAGACCCGGGCGTTCTGGCCCCAAAACAACTTGGGAACCTCACAGCTACCCTTCCTGTCGCATGGACCAGCGTGTCCACGAGTCCAACCTCATACGATTGGCCGGAGGAAGTGCTGCGCAACTTTGTCGAGATCGGCTCCGGCGCCCTTGCCATGACCATCATGCGGCATTTCCCCAACGAGAGCGGCATTCTCGAGTCCAAATTGCCCATGTTGCGCCTGGACGCGAGTCGGAGCTGGCTCTTGTTCGTCCCCCCAGCCCTGGTCCTGGCCAGCGTCGTGCTTGTGGCGGCTCTGAGTGGCTTTATGCACGCCCAGGCGAACCTGGCAAATGTGCGGATGGGCACCACGAGCGAGATCGTCATCAACAGTCAGACCGAGGATATCAGATCTGTCGTCAACGAAGCGAGAAAATCTTCAACCGCGAGGGACGAGCTGTCGAAATTGCGAGTACGATATGGCACGGTTGCTGAGGGAGGCGCAGGGCTGGCGCGTAGAGATCGTGTAGCCTCCTTTTGAAACGGACTCGACCAAGGTGCGTCCTACTGTAATAGTATTATGGTAGGAATACATAACCTGCTGGAAGACCATTTATCTATTTAGGCTCCATGAAGTGCTAGCAGAATCTTTATCGCTCTGCAAGATCCAGCAAGAGCCACGTCCAAGGGAGCTAGAAAGTCCAAAGGCTTTTCCTTGGTCATGACTGCATTGGATTGAACGAGACAGAGCAACGACGCACAATTCAAAGCTCATCTCCATGCGACTGGTCTGTACCATCTTTACCATCTCGACAGCGTCATGAAGATCTTTCCACAAGACACCCCTTCCTCTTTCGTCACAAATCCAGCATTTAACTGCCCGAAAAAGGCTTCCCACACGTGCTGAAGGGCGCAGGTCCGATATGATCGCTTATTGATGGCATCAGAGGAGCGTTAGATGGTTATGGGCCAGGGAATGAGCACAGAGAATAGGGTTTTCTGGGTGGGGGGCGAATTGCTCTTTGGCTTGATCCATGGCATAATATAGTTGACCCCACATGGTCGGTTTAAGAGTGTGAGCACTGTAGCTTCCAGACGACATGGGCATCCACCAAACACTTCCTGCTGTTCCTAGAACAACCGTTGGAAGGAGGTACAACAGGTACTGACGTCTGATAAGACTGCACAGAGCTCGTTAGGCCAGCCATGGAGAATATTCGGCAAAAAGCTCGGATTACAGGGGATGAAGATGGAGATGATCAACTTTTCATTTGCCTACTACTTATGCTGGCGCTGTAGCTGTCTGCGGCAAAGCACGCTCTTGTGGACATGATCTGTTCATGCTTGTTTGAATTGAACTCTTGACACTTTATGCCTCCTGCAAACTGCATTCTTGGCCAGGGTTTGCGCTTCCGAGATCACCGGTGTAGGATTCTAAGAGGCACCGCAGTCGACGATGGTGGGCTTTACCTCGTGCTTAACTTGGCCAGTCCCAGAACCAGTCCCCTCGAGTTTGCGGACGATATCCATGCTCTGGTCATCAGCAACCTCACCGAAGACGACGTGCTTGCCATCCAGCCAAGAGGTGACGACGGTGGTGATGAAGAACTGAGAGCCGTTGCTGAAGGGAAGCCGACCATGTCAGTATCATATTTGGCAAGGAAAGGAAAGGCACAGCAATGGACAACGGGATCTGCTTACGTATTGGGACCTGCATTGGCCATGGACAAGATCCCTGGCTTGGTGTGGGCTTTCTTGAAATTCTCGTCGGCAAACTTCTCGCCGTAGATCGACTTGCCGCCAGTGCCCTAGCAATGTGCGTCAGTAACTGTCTGAAGTTCCACCATCTTTCTAATTGAGCGTGACTGACATTGCCTCGAGTGAAGTCACCACCTTGCAACATGAACTGAGGGATGATTCGGTGGAACGAGCTGCCCTTGTAGCCAAAGCCCTTTTCGCCAGTGCAGAGGGCACGGAAGTTCTCGGCGGTCTTGGGCACTACATCATCGTAGAGGATGAAGTTGATTCTACCTCGGTGAGCTGTAAATGAGAGACAGCGATTAGCAAACCATCCAGTAGAGCCAATGGAGAGACAGCAGATGACTGAAAGTGGTGACGGGCGGTTGAGCAAGCCTCAGAGCGGAGGGGGAAGTGATCCAAGGAAGAGTCACATACGAGGAGGCGGCGTCTGGCCAGCGCGTTTGGCATCAGCTCTAGCTTTGTCAAGGGCCTGATCGGTCCACTCGACCTCAAACCAAGCGGTATTGCCCATGGCGGTAGGGGATGCTGAGAAGAGTCTGGCGAACGAGGTGGGTGACGAGGAAAGTCGAGGAGAGAGAGGCTGTTGAAGACAGAAGGAAGACGAGGATGGCGGGGTTAATAAAGTGTGATGAAATTTGAAGGACCTGACAGCATGGCGGGGGAGAGACATAGCTTGGGTTTTCAGTGAGGGGTGATCTGCGCCTGCCGGCGTGCAGTGGTGAAGTGCAGTGAAGTACAGCGATGAACGGTGCCCGGAAGGTGGGAGGTGGCAAGGGCGGAAAGGGGCCTTTTCTCGGTAGTAGGGCAGTCGCGGGTCGTCACTGGGGAGTGGGAGTGGACACTAATCAGTTCACTGCACGTGATGGTCACTCAGGACGAGGTAAAAACCTAGGCGAAGCTGTACAGCAAAGATTCAGTCAGCCCACTTCACATGACCACACCCGAGCGAAGCCATCGTCTCCAACCCAGTGACTGCTCTGGCGGGCAGAGCTGCGACTCAGATGAAGTAACTCACCAGCTGGTCCAAAGCTACTGTTCGGACCAAAGCTCAAAGGAGAGATGGATATATGCGCCTGCTACCTGCTTGTAGCTTGTGCGACGAGAGCTGCTGGTACAGGCCAATGTCCCAATGTCAAATCCGCACGACCGAGGGAAGGAAATACCTAATCGTCAGCAGCACGTAGTGGGAATCCGCCGGGAATGCCGAAATATTGATACACAAAGTCTTATTGTACAACAGTATCCTGAAAGACGAGCTTGCAAGTCCAGTTGGAGATCGAGCCGAGAGCTGCTGATGGGGAAACAACAGCTGAAATACTCTCTGTACGGGGTACCCCTTACTCGATTCTTACCCAGCTCGACAGCTCGCCAGGTACCCACTGGCAGGAAAATTTGTCCTCGTCCCCCGCCAATCGGCTGTTGCGTGGTCAAGAGAAGAAAAAGGGGCTCGTGTTTGAGCCTACCGAGGACTGCACGGAGCACTTATACCTCTTGGTCTGGACATGCATTGCATTACTACCTCGCTGGGTGTCTTCTGATGATACATCTCTATATATCGCATGCAGGCCTACAACCGCAGGCCGCCTTCTTTTCCCTGCATAACGAGCGTGAGCGTACTTTAGCTAAAATCATCTTCGCCGCCTCTAGCAGGCCTGGCTTCAATAACCATCACCCTGGACACCAATTCCTTGGTCTCTCGCGCGATTTTAAAGGACAGAGGAGGAAGTTGCTGGAGAAATTCCTTGTTGTCGGGAGGTTCATTGTTTGCCTGCAACATTTGTTCGCGGCATTCTCGCAAATTGGCGACAATCGAGCCTGACTTCTCTTTCAAGATGGCTTGGTATGAGGATGGCTCGTTCCCTGTCCGGTCCACCGAGTTCACAATGTTTTCAATCGTGGCAGAAATTGTCGTCATATGATTTCGGATCGTGAGCATGGCATCGTCCTTCCGGATGGCATCGACCAGGGAGGTGATGGATTGAACTAATCCATCAGTCTGATCTTCCAGGTACATCTTTGTACTTCTCGTCAGCATCGTCAACCGCCCCCGTTTGCGTTTGGACTTACCTTGAGATCCTCTAGATCAGCCTCCTCCTGACTGGTTCCATACTCCGACTTTATTCCTAGTCCAGCGCCATTCACATAATTCGATCCATTACGTTGAAGAACTGATCCTGCCCGATTTGGCACATTCCTTGTCGCCGACGGCGTGCTCAGAGCGCTATAGATGCTTTCAACTTCACTCCGCCTCCTCAAAGTTTCGGCGATGTTAAAATACCCGTTGCTCTGTAGCGGTTCTAATGTCGGTTCATCGTCATCTTCCAGTTCCCCAGCGGGTGTAGGGCGAATCTTAACCGTGTGAAGCAGATCAACAACAGCTGCAGTTAAATGTGAAGCTGCGGCGTCCAGGAGACTGAGTGGAGAGAGTCCACTGGCCGAAGCGAAATTCTTCGAAGCTGTAATCAAGTTGTTGGCTGTAGCTGAGACCTTGGTTTTGAGCTTGGCCCGTCTCTTGCCCATTTCATCGTCCTTTTCTGTTGATGACCCGGCGTCGATATCTGACGTGATTCCGCGCACCGCCAACACCACAGTTTTCATATGGTCGAGTACAGCTGCGGGACTATCAGATCGGGCAATTTGGAGTAGCTCATCGATTGCGATCTGGAACTTCGTAACGTGAACGTCCTTGACCAATCCTTCCCGGTCTTGCAGAGCCATTGCGTGTTGACTGGCATCAGGGCGGGCAATGCTGAGCCCTAGCGAGCTTGCGCGGACACTACGAAGTTGCGCTTTGGCCTTCACATAACGGGCCTTCCAGCTCCTAACCTCTTCTTCGAGCTTTTGGACATCGACTCGCAGCTTCTCTTCTTGTTCAAGATTGCCCCCGCCTGATTCCGCCATAGCCCTCATCTCTTGCAGATATGCCTGACCCTGTCTGCTCACTTCGTCTGTCAACTGGCGTTGTTGCTCTAGCTGCTCTTGTAACACCCCATGGTCGTGATCCAATTTTAGGAATTTGGTCTTCCAAAGGACATTTTCGCCGCTGTAATATGGTTGCTCAACTCTGAGTTTTTCGATTTCCTGTTCGAGTGACTTGTTCAAGATTTCTGCCTGTTCAATCTTCCTCTCCAGATCCTGCTTTGTGACGGCCCACTCTTCGCTCTGTCTCTGCATCTGACGCAATTCCTCATCCTTCGATTCGAGGCTCAATTCCAAATTAGAGACTTTTTCTTGCAGGTCGGTCAAGCTCGGTAAGTTCGGTTTGCTATAATTCATGCTGACGAAACTCTGCGACGTCGCAGACGTATCCCTATCACTTTTTGGGCTCGTGAGAGAGCTTTCGAGACCGAAAGCATCGCTAGATCGATCGTATTTGGAATCTGTTGCTTGTGAATCGTCTTCGTCCTCGACCATCATACTTTTATTGGGCGTTATGGTGTTGCTCTGAAATTGCTTGGCCATTGGTCGTCCATAATCGTTAGGTGGAGGAGGATTGTCGAGCTGAGGAAGGCTGGACACTGATTCTTGCCTTTGAGGATAGTTTGGCGCGCCCGACGGCCCAAAGGACTGCGTTCTAGGCGGTGCGCCGAAGCCGTTGGGGACAGGAGGACCGTCTCTGGATGAGGCCGCTGGACCTCTGGATTGTGAACGGGCACTGTCTCTTCTTCCTCCATCCGGTCTCGCAAATTGTGGAAATCTGCGTTCCAACTCGCAAAAGACGTCGGTCGAAAGGTCACGAAACCTGGGGGCTTGCAGCGACGACAGCTTTTGCCTGGCCTGGTTTCGCTTTTCGTGAAAATCGGGTCGTGGTTGTAGAAAAGGAGGAACGATTTGTTGACGCGGTGGGCGGCCAGGAAGGGGGGTTGAAGCTTGTCTCCTTTGCAACTCGTCAAAGACATCGGTGCTCAGTTCGTGGAATTGAACGGGTGATAGTCGCAGCAGCTTATCTCGAGCCTTGTTAGGGCGAGGCGGAGCCTGAGCACTGCCCTTGAGGAACCCCTTCAAAATAGTATAGTGTTGAAACAACTCTGCCTCCATCCTGCGGTATTTTCTGCTTTGCTCGTCCGAAATAGTACCGTCGCTGGAGCGGGAATTGGCAATGGATCCGGCGCGCGAGGACCCCCGCGAACCGGATTCGGACGGACGACGTTGTCCCATTGCATCCAGCGACGGGGGAGCGAAGTTCATGCCGCCATTCGGGGGAGGAGGGCGCATCGATGGCTGAGGTTTGGAGGGAGTAAAGTCGTCTCCTGGAGGATTCAGAGGCAGCGTAGAGAACGGCCCATCGTTCCTAGGCAATTGATTGTAATTGTTGACACCAGACCATTCACTCGTCGTCGAGACCGGCGACAATTCGGGACCTCGAGAGAGGGGTGGCATGGTGGCCTGCATACTGTGAGTTCATCTACTGGAGTTCGTAAGAATGTGGAGGGATGCCGGCAGGGAGCAGAGGTCTCTTTGTTTCTTTTGACCAATCCGCGCCAGTTGAACGGAAAAGGTATGTGACGCAGGAATCGTCGGAGGATGGGCAGCGGTGCAGCCGGTCAAGGAGCGGACGAGAGCAAATGGCCAATGCGCAGGCGCGACCGGAATTGGTGCACTCTGGGATGCTGTAGCCTCCAAAAGATGATCCGGACTGTCCAGCAGACGGCCATGTGAGTAAATAAACGAGTGTGGTGGAATCAATGATTGAGAAGGGAGAGAGTAGTGAAGATGGCAATGAGAGTGCGAATTGGGCTAGGAAAAGAGGGAGTTCTGCGCAGCTCGGCGGGTGGGTGACTGGTGTTGCAATAGTGCATCGCTCGTGGAAATGCAAGCTCGACAGGGGGCTGGGGCCATGAGACGCGCCCAAGAGGCACCTAAGGTACACCCAAAAAGCACCCAAGAGGTACTCACCGCCACCGAAGAGGCGCCCATCGTGGTAATCCCATTTTGTTTCTATGAGACTCCATGTTTGTTGACAGATCATTGCCATTGTAGACACCTGGTTCAACCGCCCACAGCTCTCCCATTTTCAATGCTCACAACGCCTTACGATCTATCTTGTTGTCTCTTGCTTGTTCTCCCTCTAATGCAGAACATACCTGCGTCAGGGGGTCACCGATTTCTTACCCTTCTTCCTACCCCCTTACTCCGTATGGATCCAAATATCATGCATGTCCACCGCCCTGGCGCACTATTGTGGACCGCCACCATCGAGAAACTCACGCCTAGGTGACTTCTCAGTGGTCACTTTCTGGTTTCCGTCCCCATCATGTCGATATTCTCCAGGAACCACAGATGCCAATTGAACTACAAACAACCTGTCTGGGAGCGCTGCCTTGCCGCATGAACGGCGCCACAAGGCCCTGATCCAACAGCTTACCAAGTGCGCCATCAAGTGCCCCATCGAGTGCCGTCCTCCGAGAACAAGTACATAGCTTTGTCCACGGTTGGTTCTGTTTGGTCCAGATGGATTCTTACAGAACTCTCGTGACGATTGCTCTTCCTACTCTATTTGGTGTACTCCATATGTTGTACAGAGCTGTCACTGCATCGTGCTCTCCATAGCACCGGCATTCAGCCATTTCACCTTCTCCCTTGTCGTTGATCATTATGAACCATTGGTAACCACTCAATGGCAGGCCAGTACCAGGACCACCTCACAACGCCCTTTGAGGTAGATCGTCAATATATACAATATTGTTCATTTGTACACCGTTTTCACCCAACTCTTTTCATCTTCCATTCGTCATTTTAAGGGATGAAGGTATAGTTGGTCCGTTTTGCGCGCGAAGAAAAGGCTCAACTGCAGCCGACACGGGTGTAGTTGCCCGCGTGGGCACCGTGCTCCGATTGTGTGCCATGTGTGCCTTGACCAAATGGCCTGCAGCAAGGGCGCTGCAGAGACTGAGCTCCCCAGCGAGTACTCCGGCTGCGATGATTCTGGCCAATTTGCGAGCATTGTCGCCCGGGTTTGTTGGATGGGCTCCTCGAACTCCGAGCATTTCGAGCATCGAAGATTGTGCTTCGAGAATGGTTCCTCCACCGATTGTGCCAACCTCAATCGAAGGCATTGACACACTGATTTGGAGACTTCCGTTGTTGCTAGTCAAGGTCAGTAATTGCCCCTTGCTTGGTCCAAACATCGTCCACTTACTTCTTCATTATCGTGATGCAGTTGGCGCTTTCGACGTTTTGCGCCGGGTCTTGGCCTGTGGCCAGGAACATGGCGGTCACAATGTTTGAGGCGTGAGCATTAAAGCCTCCAATACTGCCCGCCATTGCACTGCCAATCAGATTTTTCGCCACGTTGAGTTCCACAAGCGCATTCACATCACTCTTGAGAACATTGCGTACCACATCTCCTGGAATGATGGCCTCTGCAACCACGGCTTTCCCCCTTCCGTCAATCCAGTTTACCGCCGCAGGTTTCTTGTCGGTGCAGAAGTTCCCAGACACGGATATCGTCGCCATGTCATCAAACCCGCACTCGGTGGCCATCACCGAAAGGGCCTTTTCAACGCCTTTAGAAATCATGTTCATGCCCATGGCATCCCCGGTCGTCGTCTTAAATCTGATGTAAAGATACGTTCCCGCCAAAGCCGTCTTCATTGACTGCAATCGAGCAAATCGGCTGGTAGAATTGAACGCTTCGCGCATTCTCCGCTGGCCTTCTTCCGAATCAAGCCACACTTTTGCTTCACCAGCTCGAGCCAAAGTAGGAAAGCCAACACATGGCCCTCGAGTCATTCCATCGCCGGTAACCACGGTGACGGCACCGCCACCAGCATTGATAGCTTTGCACCCTCGACTCGTGCTTGCCACAAGTACACCTTCAGTAGTGGCCATGGGCAAAAAGTAGCTGTCCCCGTCTATGATCAGCGGACCAGCAACCCCCAGGGGCAGAGGCAGGTATCCAATGACGTTTTCACAGCATGCGCCATGGACGAGTTCGTAGTTATAGTCCTTGTATGGAGTCTTGGAGGTCTCCAGAATAGACGCAAAATTTTTGGTCGCTCGCGTCCGCGACACGACTGCTCTGCGGACTTTGACCGCTCGAATGAATGCTTCACCTCTGGTCATGACTTCGGGGTTTTCTAGTGTCTTCTCGATGGCATAACCTGGAATCTTGCCTCTCAGGGACAAGTCAATCAGCTCCTCATCTGTCAGATAGGCGGCCTTCTTGTCTTTGAGCATCTGCTCACACTCTGCTTGTGACCTCCCCGAGCTGCTCCCCGAGCTGCTCCCCGAGTGGTGCAGAATTTCGAGGCTTGCTTTTCGAGGCTTTGGAGTCAGAGGCAGCTCGAGTTGAGGCGGTTTGGAGGCTGCTGGTGAGCTTGTCGCAGACTGCGGTTCCTTGAGACTCCAGCGGGCAGCGTTGAACAGATATCCGTTCAGAATCAAACTGAGAGTGAGAGCAATCAAAACCCATTTGCTAAGCACGGGGTCTTCAAGACTGCTGAGGACCCCTTCAATCACTCTTCCACCGACTACATTGAGGAACTGGTCCGTGTACTCGTAATCAAAGAACCCGATATCATCTGGCGATTCAGAATGGCGAATCGTAGGATAGTCGAGTTCGTATTTAATGGGCGGTAAAACAGTGACATAGGTATCGAACTTTTGACTTTTTGCAGCCACGTATATGGCGTCCAAGCCATTTTCCGCCACTTTGAAAGGGTCGATGGGAGCAGGAGTCAAAACGCTTGGCATAGCAGCACCAGGCGCTTTAATACTTCGGGCGGTTCGGAAAGGTATTGTGCACAGATTGATCACGTTGATAATGACAAACCCAGTAACCATCCAGATTTTGAACTTGGGCACGCTGCTGGCCTTGATCTTCTGCCCAAAAATGTTGAATGCACCTGCTTGATTTGATTGTCCGCTGGGCCAGTCATTGTTTGTGGCCACATCTTCGGCGACACGTTGATTTATTCCATCTTCTTCCAGTGCTTTGCGGAGGGCAACGTGTCGTTTAATGCGATTGATTTCCAGCTTAATGCAGAGGATGGTCGTATAGAAAGTAAAAAGCAGAAGACAGTCAAACACCAAGATCCATGCGGCCAAGAAGCAGAACTGTCTGAGGCCACCTTGGATCCCCGAAGCCGCACCCAAGATTAGAATTGCGATTTCAATGGCGTAGTCCCGGACAATATCGAACCCTGTTTCCTTCACGGCGATCTGAATAGCATCTTGAATGGAGTTCGGGGCATTTGGGCCAGATACCGGACCACTAGATCTGCCGTTCGCGGATCTGTTCTCCAGACTGCGCCGGTTCGTATCGTAAGATGCAGATAAAACGGCCTTGGTGAGGATGATGGACTTTTCAAACCCAATTGTAACCACCAGAAACGGCAAGCCTTCAGACAGTAGAACCATGTTGATTGACACTCCAAGTTTGGTTGTGGTCACCAATCCGAACAGAAATGCAAAAAGGCTGGAGAATAAGACCGATATCGCCAGCCAGGCATTCGAACCGAGGCGTTTCATCGACAGGAAAAGGGATATAAAGGTGAGGTGCATCGACAAGTAACCAAGCGACATGATGATGATGTCCAAGGTTTCGGCATGTTTCAGTAGATCGACAAAGGAGCTCCACCCTTCACTCAGCCATGTTCGATAGGCACCACGTGGGCCATTTCCATTCAAGCGGACAGCTTTCATGGTCCAAGACGGGTGGCTTTGATCGTCTGACGCCGCATGTTGGGCAGGGAGCTCCTGGACGGCGAGGAGGAAATCAGGAAGCTCCGAGAAGGAGGTGTAGAAGGCAAGAGAGGTGTCGTGAGATATAGGTGAGAGCAAGTTTGAAGTGGTCGGGACGCAGGCGGCGGAGACATTGGATGGTATAGGAATTGCATTGGCTTCGGGAGCCAACTGAGACGAGGAAGAATCAGGGAATACGAAGGTCGTCAAGGCATAATGGTTGGAGCCCTGCATATACAAGTACCCAATATCAGTATCGGCAGTGTCTCGGTGGTAAGCTTGGTGGAGATAGACGTACCAAAGGCCTAAGGGGAACAGTGGAATCGTCAGGGAACTGCCATTTCCACGCGGTCCGGTCGGACAATTCCAATGTCCTGCTTCCTTGCAATAACGCTTCCACATCTACTCTTCCATTGTGCTGCAGAGATTTAATGCCACTATCGAACAAGCTCTCTTGCAGCAGACCGACATACGATGTACTTGCAAACAAAGCAATAGCAACAACGGTGTGGATCGGGTGTTGGCAGGCCAAATTGGAGACAGCAAGGAGGTTGGAAGTGACAGTGCGATTGAGCCAGCTGTCGCTTTTGCCCAGGGAGCGCAATTGTTTCGGGAGGAGGTTGGAACCACGCATGTTGTGAGGGAGAAAGTAGGTGTGGTCGGAGACGACAGGGAACGTGGAACGAGGGAGAAATGCCGACGTCTATCTTTCCATGCTCGGGAGGGCCGCACAAATCCTAAATGTCACATTGTGAGTTGCACGCAACAAAGACAAAGAAAAGAGAAAGAAAGGTCGTGCGCCTCAAGTGGCGGTCAAGGGTGTGAGATGTCGAGGAGGCGGCGGCATACCAATGTAGTTAGAGAAGTAGCCCGTAGAGACCTTCAACGACGTGGTCGAGAGCGTGTGCAAGCGAGTGTTACAAACAGGTCACTCGGCAGCGAAGGGGAGAGTCAAGAGAGAGGTATAGCGGAGAAGGCGAGAGGAAGAGAGAAGCATAGATGTTTTTGGGGAATTGAAGCAATGCAGCAGACCAGCCATGGATCTGTCCGGTGCCTTGCCTCGTAAAATTTCCAACAGGTTATTTGGGGGTCCAAGGGGGGGTTGTGTCCGCTCTCCTATGGCTCATTAGGCGGCGGTCTGGCTACTAGGCTTCCTCAGTGGGGGGCTCTTAGGGGGGGTCTGTTTTGGGGGGTCGACCCATTCAGCTAGACTAACGAACTATCAGTCATTATTGGGTCGCTTCTTCACCCGTCTTCACCCTTCACCGCCACAGCTGTGAGGCCAGCGGCTCTAATAGCTCTGATTGGAGGGCTATTCCCTTCCGCCTGTGGGCCGATTCGGCATCTCACATTCTCCTTGTTGCTCTAAAAAGTCGTGACGTCCAGCAGAAAGGCTGGACGGAATCTGTACTTGGTACTACGAGGTACTTCGTACCTGCAGCAAACGTTACCCTGCTGTGTCGCGGACCGGTCTTCCAGAACTTGAATACTGCATAGATCTGCGTATTCTGAACAGACTGCTACTCCCGCCATGCTATCTATCCTCGTTATCGTTATCTTCTTCCTTAGGTCGTCTTCTAATTATCCCAATCCGCACCAGCGTAACGTCCAAGATTGCGGTTCCTCCTCTAATCTCGTCTCTATTCAACAGCAATGATTACCCGACAGAAGCAGTGTTCGTAGCCCATGTTGCAGTCTCCCTTAACAGAGCAAAACTCTACATGAGCGACTCGTAGGATCGATAGGGGAAACTTGGCTCTGCCGAGATGGGTGAAATCTTGAAATTTTATGTACTTCAGACGCATTTTAATTGTTTGCCATACAATATCAACCCGCTTATACCTAGTAGGTTTGTTTGGGGCGCAGTCTGTGTGGTTGGTCAGATCTGTCTGCCTGTTTAAAAGCATGTCCCGTGCACCAAATCTTTGGTGGTGGGTATGTTGATAAGGAGCTTCTGCCAGAGTTCCTTTCTTGATGCTCGAATCGCGACTTCTGCCTGCTCGTGTACTCTCCTTCAATACGAGGCCGGTAATTGGTCAAGAAAATTGGTTAAAAAGAACCAGGTGCGAGCCCAGAGGGACTTTGCGGAAGGTGTTCCCTCTCTCAGGCACTTGAAAAGGATAAAAACGTGACATTCTTTCTCTCTCCTGTGTTTTTCATCTGTCCTAGTTTCTAGCTGAAGACGGTGACAGGATCTTGGCTCCTTTCTCTATTTCGGCAGAATCCCTTTCCCCACTTCTCAGAACGCCTGCCTCAGCTTGTACAGTTTGTCATGGGGTGATATCACCCCAGGTGGCTCTCTGAAGTCCCACGGATTTCACGGTTAGAGCAAGCCAGTGATGAGGGGAACCCAACCCCGGAGCAAAGCGAATTCGCGTCAAACTGCAATATCACCTTTGCCCGAGCAAGGAAAGATATGGCTGGTGACCCCCAGTCACTCGGGATGGCTCTGGACGAAGAGATGTTCGCCTCGCTGTCACCGCTTAACATGGCTTTAGGTGTATGAAAATCCGTTCGGGGCCGGTGATGGCGACGTTCAACATTGCTGAGCTCGTCCAAGAGTATATATACCAAATAAACACCATGTTGTCTGTGCTCATTGCTCTTTCGACCGTAAGCACAAAAATACGGGCACCAACAGCGAGATGACACTCAAGACATGCATCCTCCGTCATCCATTGTCCAACATGCCTTCTAAGGTTCAAGGTGCGCAGTTCGCGCAAGCGCGCCGCGACGAGGAGAACATTGCCCGGGACGAGGTGTAGAGGCTCATCCCTCGACGTTATTTCAACAACCTGTCGGAGGGCTAGATGAAAATTAGCCCATTAACAAAGACAATTAAAGGTGTTATTGCATTCCTCTGTGATACTGCATCCCTCTGTGACACTGGTCACAGTAGTGACAGTGAGGGGAACTAGGCTAATGCTTCAACATCAAGTAGTGCTGCCCAACACAATTCACAGGCGTGCGCCTGCTTTATCCGGATTCGCTGTACCCATAGCTGACTATCGTCTTCATAGAGTAGCCAGAACTTTGGTCCGGTGCGGACAGAGAAACCACCACGACTCCGCAGCAATACGGAGCTGCATGCTTTGCAATAGGCAATGACAAGGTTTGCACAGGTCATACAAACTCGTGCAATAGAGCAACGAGCTCAGCCGGAGGAACTGAAGCAGCTGATCGACGGGGCGAATGATGGATTGGTGCGGCATTATCCAGAAGGTCGAGGGAAGAGCAAAGTAGTTAACAGGGATGATGTCGGCCCGACGTACTCGTTTGGATAGGTGATCAGACAGGCTCTTTTCGCGTTTGCCGCTCGACTGCTCCTTCGATCGCCGCCACGCAGGGTACAGATTCAGTCCACCAATGTTTTGCCGGCGACGTCCATGATACGCCCAATGTCGATAGCAGCCAACCAATCGCAACATTCAATGAGGACAGTCTCTAACGACAGGTATCATATATTCAGCATTCGTATGACCAGGTCCCCACGCCCCCCGGTCCTCCATTCTCAAGTGTAGAATGACTCCGTCCCTGCTCGAGTCGAGTTCGGCCGTCCTAACCTCCATCATACGAAAAGGCAAGGGCTTGGGGTTCATATCACAAACCCCTCAATGTGCCGTCTCCTCGAGGCAAAATCACCTCCGGCTCCTCATGACCTTGACGCCATACTTCCTCACCACGTCCTCCATCTTCCTCCTCACCTCTTTACACCCATCCACGCCGGTAGCCAGCATGGCTTCCACCTTCCCGCTACCAGCCGCAATCTCCACGCGCGACTCCATCATCAGCACCGACACTTTGTCCTCGTGCTTCTCGCCGCCAGAAACCGTCGCAATTGTAAGAAATGCCAATTCTTGCTCTTCTGCATTATTTAAATCCAACACCGGCTCCGCTTTTGCCTTTGAATCGTCTGTAGGAACAATAACTCCGCAGCTCACGGCGGCGAGGATGCTCGGCATAGGCACCCCGGCATCGACCAATGCCAAGCTTGCAGCATTCAGACAGGCGACGAGCAACCCTCCATCGAGGCTCAAGACGTGTAATGAGATCGTTATCAGGGAGCGCGGGTACAAATGTGTAAACAGGTGAGATTGAAATGATGAGGATATTGTGGACTGGAGTTCTTGGATTTGTTTGTCGCTGCGGGTTCGCCGGCGGCGGTCCATGGCTGCAAATGGTGCAACGTTCAAGTCGGTTTCGACAACGGCATTGTTATTGTCGCGTTGGCCTCGTCTACAAGGAGGTGGATGTTAGCGATTGGCTCCCTGGCGGCGAATGTTTTTCCTAGGAATTCAATCACACCCTTCTCTCGGCCCGGACACGGTACACAGGACCACTGTGTTACCCATAGTGACCATACTGGAACCATCACTGGAGGGTTGGGATGAGATTGAGACAGTCATGCGCCGCAGCTCGTTCCATCGTCGGCCATCCTGTCTGAGCAGGGTTTGCGAGTAAGTCGAGATTGTGTCGAGAGGCATTCTTTGGAACGTCGTCAAAGAACGAGGCTAAAAAGATGTTAGCGGTAGATGAGACGATTTGTTGCAAGACTCGACAAGATCAGTACATAATTCATAGCAGCGCAGGATGGGGGAGTGAGATTTGCGGTTAAATCTAGGGCCAAAGCCATCATTGGCGGAAGCCTTTTCCTTCTCCGCAAAGGGCAGCGCAATATTACGGGCAAGCAAAGAAGCCAATAGGGTCACGCATCCACTGCATATCAAAAAGTCCTCGGTAGTATGCAGTAGCGACTAAAGCACAATCCACTGCATTGCTACGGAGTAGATATCTCTCGGACACAACTTTCAGTTCCGGACAATCTATGTAGGCCCCCATAATCATGAGAAAGATCGGCCATCTCGCTGAAGTGGTTCATGCTTGGTCGTCTCTCAACTCCTCTACATGCATTGTCTGTCCAATGTTCTTCCTCTCCGTCAAATCCTTACCCATCGCTTCCGCCGCATAACTTTCCACGCCAGTACAAACGTAAGTCTTGAATTTTTTTGCCGGCAACCTCGCCTCAAACATCTCATGGATCTCCTCCAACGTACGGTCTCGTGTCTCGGGCAAGAAGAAATAAGTGAAGATAACACAAATCATGTTGCTTCCGAACCAGATATATCCGTATTTGGCACTCCAGCCAAGTTTGGCCGGGTTGATGAAGTACGGGGCGGTGAATGTTCCAAGCCAGTTGCCCAAAAAGTTCAATGCCGTTGCCAGGCCGAATGTAAATGCGCGGAGCTGATTGTTTACGTACTCGCCACCGAGAAGCCAGGCATATGGAGCTTGAAGGTCGTCAGCTTTGATCTAGATGAAACTCGACCGGAAAACAAAACAAACCGTAGGCAACATAGAAGAAGGTGAAGAGAGAGATGAATGCAACAACCACTTTTCCTGTCGACTCGCTTCCCGGACTCGCGCTCCACGCAATCGCCGGGATCAGCTGGCAGATGGCGCAGGCTGTGATGCCGATCAACATGACCATGCGCCGATCGATCAGTCGTACGAAGAAGAAGCTGACCAGCACGCCTATCAAGCCCGTACAAGTGACCATGATCGAATAGGCGAATGGGTTCTTGACGCCTGCAATCTGAAGGAAAAACGTGGTGTATATATTGATCCAGCTTGATCTGTTCCTGCTTCAGCATTGCCTTGAGCATGGAGGGACGGAGCGCTTACCCGTTAGCTGAATGAAAACACACGACAGCAATTGAAAGGAGAGTCCTCCGCAAGTTCGTACCTCGCCACATCTCCAAGAACACGGCTTTCTTGTTCTGCTCCAATTGTTCTCTGGTCGATTGTCGGATTTCATTCAACTCGGCCCGGAACTCGAGTTCATCGATTTTTGAGTTTCGAAGTCTCCGTAACGCCGCCTCAGCAGCTTCCTCTTTGCGCTGGACCATCAACCATCTTGGCGACTCGGGTGCAAAGAGAAAGAGAAGGATGGACTGTAGAGTCGGGGCAACAAAAAAGATTGCCAAAGGGATCTGATAGGCGTTCCGGCCGGTCATGATATGTGTCCCAAAGTCAACGCTTGCTCCAACAATGGACCCAATGGAAAGCATGACTTGATACACAGCAAAAGCAATGCCACGCAAGTGTGCCGGAGCGGCCTCGTGAACGTAGAGCTGGGCGAATGTGAGAAACCAGCCGACAGATATACCTGAGAAAGAGTTAGTGGGAGATACACCGAAAGTAAGAGGTCCCCAAAAGCCCACCCAAGATGAGACGGGCAACATAAAGAGCCGCCTTGCTGGTTGTTCCCAGTTGGATGCTGGTAGCAACGAAGTTGAGAATCGTGGCCGCCCAGAGGCCCTGCCTTCTCCCAAATCTCGCGCTGAAGGGCCCCACTAGCAGTGACGAGACAAAAGTGCCAATGGTCATCAACGAGGAAATGAGTTGCTGGACAGTAGGGTCAATGTTCCATCTGCCCAGGTCCTCCGAGTAGTAGCCGAAGACCTCGAGGAAACCAGGCATTGAAAGGAATCCACCAACGAGTGCGTAATCAAGGCCATATTGGAACGTGGACAACGTCGCCACGACACATATGGCGAGACATTTCGTGTGACTTAGCACATCGAGCTTGAGTGGGTTGGCGGATATAGGAGCACTGCCTACCATGTTGGCGAAGGTCCGTCTCAGGTCTGGTCGTGATTCTGCTTCCTAGGGTTGAGATATCTGCCTTGAAAATTGAATGTTGGTCTGGTTGCCGATCAAAAACTCCTGCACCAGCAGACACCAAGAGCTGCACAACCTCCTGGCGGGGAGCGAGAGCTGTAGTAGATATACAGCATGGCCGACCGTGGTGTCTGAGGAACGTTGCCGAAACCCCTGCCACAACTGCCCATTGGAGCAGGCATGAACTTGGTGGGTTGCAGAATATGGAGTAGTATGGAGAAGGATTTGCGGAGGAGGTCTGGTCCACAAATCACCAAGTCACCCACCTTCAAACCAACTCGTTCAACATCAAGCTCGCGGGGAATGACCGGGTTAGCTCCTTGGTATAGTCGTCGAAGCCTTGCGGCATTTCAGACGATCCCAGGCCATAAAGGACGATCTGCAACTGCCGAAAACTGTGGCGGTCAATGTCTGGACAATCCCACATTTGGCACACGATGGGAGAGCATTCTCTCTGGTGCCAGCACGCAGCACTGCCGACTTGAATCTCGTGGCACGTTCAAGTCTGCAAGCCGGAGCACGCAAGCTGCTCCACAACCTTTGGACGCAGACGAGGTGACGCCTCTCCATCACTCGGGATTCTCAGGTATATCCCATCGAAATCATATACAAGAGAAAATGGCGAGGAGTAATAAGTAGCTCGAATGTCAGAGAATTTGGGACTCTGGACGCTGCAAACTCTAGGAATGACATCCACATTAGAAATCCCAAATTTTTAAAACCTACGGAACCGGACTTTTCAGTACTCTTAGTTTTGATCGATAGATAGAGCCCTGCGCTCTAGTACAGGCGAGTTCGGATTTGACAGGAAATTGCATATATTGAAAGCCAACGAGCGGCTAATATGCACATATTGATTACTTTTATTCTGCGTCATTTTCATAGAGCCTTGCTTTTCCAGGGCTCTGGAATTCATCTGAACAAAACATACTGATGTCCAACCATCCCGTGGGCTAACATGTTACACCGAGGAGCGTGTCCACCGACACCCACACCGAATGGTGAACGACGATTCTTTCTTCACCGCTCTCATCGACCATTACCCCGGCTCTACCTCGAGCCGGGATTGCCAGAGACCTGGGTCCAACTGCCTGCAGGCTCATGTCCCTAGCGATACACAGGAGGGGCCTGATTGTTGGCATAACTTTGCAGGGGAATGCCCCCTTGACCATATAAAGGCAGAGGCGCCTCTCCCGTATAATTAGGCAGCTCAGACTGACCCTCGCGGAAATTAGCCGCAGCTGGCGTGTTCATAGGCCCTTTCCGCTGTTGCTGGCGGCGTTTGAAAAACATCACGGTTCCCACGAAAATCAACATCAACACCATGGCAATGGCAAAGACGATGGCTGCACGGGTATTTTCGGCGAACCGGAAACCGACAATACAGTTTGCCAGACCCAAGGTTATTGTGGCAGGGCCTAGGACACGATGTCCTTTCATGATCTTGGCTGGCTGCTTCGTCCTCTTGTAGATGCGATGTCCAATAAATCCGACGATCCAGGTGGCAAGGCCAAGGCCAACGACCACGAACCCGAGGATTTGATGACCAGCGGTCAGATTAGGAGACTATGCGCGTTAATCTCAGTCAAGCATCGGGGAACCTGGGACTCGTTGCTCACAATTTTGTCTCTTTTGCTGATGGCAATTCCCACACCCATACCGAGGATGGTCATGAGCAGTGCCAATGACTGGATGCCCCAGTGAAGCCACACCTTTTCAAAAACACGGAGGAACAAGTATCCTCCCGGAAAGACGATCAAGAAGGCAGCGACCATGAGGAATGCGTGGAAACCAGTGGCGCCGCGGAAGTGGCCGTCGACAGGACCGCCGCCAATCACTGTGTCGGAGGACGCGCTCACGACCGGCACGCCGCCAGTACCAGTAGCCTTTTTGAGGTTCAGGTTGAAGAAGTTGTAGCCCTCATGCTTTTGAATTTGAGCGTTGACGTCGTTCGAAGACAGAGAGCCTCCTGGCCCAGCGGCCCATATCATGGCTTGATTGTCGCTGTTAACATCGATATTCCCACCATCCCAGCTTCGGCAATTGGAGCATTTGGCATTGACAACGAAAGATCCGTCGATGATACCACTGCCGCTTAGCACCTCCAGTTGCACATCGGAGGTATACAGGGGCATGACATGACCCTTCCCAAGACGAGGACTGACAGTGACGTTGTTTCCACCCTCCGAAGCATATGTGACAAAGATCAACGCCCCCGCCATCCCGCTGCCGAAGCCAAAGGCAGCCCAAGTCTGGCCCGCAGGTGCAGAGAAATGGTAGAAGAGAGAATCGGAGTTGTCGTTCGGCACGTTGATGGAGACAGTGATATTATCATTTGGATCCGGAGAGGTGCCTTGCCCGACATACGTTGATGAGGGAACAGCGGCCTGCGCTGAGAGGAAGAAGGCTGCAAGACGGTGCCACGTTCAGCGACAACGTTTCGAGGAAAGGGGCGCAACTCACTTGTCAGGAATAGGCTTACCAGGATCCTGATCCTGGTCCGGGGTTGGAATGGCATGCTTGCGGTTGTGTTTAGAGATTGCTATACGTATATTCTGCAGGAATGGATTGCAAGGGTGGAATGAAGGACAGATCAAATACTGAGCAGATAGCGAAGGAAGACAACGAGACGGGGTGGCTCCAGATGTACTCGATCGTGCAGACGCAGAGAAGGAAAGAACACAGGTGTGAGAGAGAGTGAGAGAGAGAAAGGGAAAGAGAGATTCGAAGTCAGCAGGCGCCTTGGGATTATCACCAAAATAAAAGACAGAGATCTAAAAACGAGTGGCCCAGATGACGGGGCGTCTGTTTTGAGAAGAGGTGGGTTTCAGATGTTGTTTTGAGCTGAAAAGAGATGCATAGGGAACAATGGATCCCCTGATGAACCGGTTTCCAAGTAAAGCGGAGGTCCGTGCAGCCCTTCAGCCCGCGCCAACAGAGCAGTGAGCTCGAGGGCTCGAAGGGCTAAGGGCCACTAGGCTCAGCGGCTCAGCCCATCCACTCGATGGCAGAGGGACAGGGGCATCTGGAGCGCCGCCCAGCCACTGCCTGCCGGTACCTGGGAGCCCAAATCCACCCCCCAACGCGATGATGAGATCCAAGTCCACACAAGCCAGTGCCTCAACGGGCTCCGAAAAGCTTAGCTCAGTAAAGTGGGCAAAGTGGAAATCCAAGCATCTGAGCCCCTTCACAGAAACTATGCGGCTTGAGCCAATCAAGAGGGTGCGTTTGGTCAACTGGCGCTTACTTTAACAGCCACATCAGCGCCACCAGCATCCAAAATCGCCATCCCCGAAATAGATCTCGTGAATAAGCCATGCCAAACCCTATCTGGTATCGAGCGTGTTGCCCATGTTCAGCCCATCCGTCTCACTTGAAGACAAGATGTTTACACAGGAACAAAGTACATGTTTGAGGCGAGTCACCAAGCGAAAACGGAGGAAACTCACTTGATCTCCAAGAACATCCTGTCCTACAATATCTAATGGTACATGCGCATACTCTCATACGGCATATCAAAACCAATTTTCTTGAAGAGTCACGAAAAACCGCTGGAAAGGTTCTCCCCGCACCGTAAAGTCCCCGACCGACGGCGACCATCCGAAATCCAAGATGTCATTGCTTCCCATCGGCATATGCTCTGGCGTCCAATTCAGCCCCGCGCTACTGGAACTGTCCTGCGACATGGTATTGCCTCTCTCTGCCATCGTGTTGTCACTGGTTGCGTGAATGGATTCCTGCGCTCGTGGATCCAGGAGCATTCCCCTGGTGTAGGGCTGCTCGCTTGCCATGCTAAATGCCTCCAACGCGTTCGTGCTGGCGTTGACGGGATAGTCTTGCATCCACCGTTCCATTGGGGTAGGGTTACCTATGTCGGCGAATGTCATTTCTGAGTTCTGCTTCACCTGATTTGACTGGGCCTGTTGCGCTGCTCTGCGGACCTTTGCCTTAGCCATGAGGTGTCGCAAGGGTTTCCACAGCATTCCCTTCTGATACCTGGAATTGGTCATTCTTTCACCGTAGACCGATTCAATCGCCCGCCATGCCCGATCTACATCAGGCCCTGGAGGTCTGGCGCAAATCTCTGACAATGCAAATGCCACCGATTGCCACTGCATGTATGTCCTGAATAGCCAGCCCCATTTCGCCGTGTTTTCGTTCTTCTCAAGGAGATGGGAGAACTCAATCACTTCTACGGAAGTGATGAAGACTCGATCACGGATCTCCGGTGGCATCGGGGATCCCCCATCGTTGTTCGAGTACGCACGCGGATGATGCACCATCAACCACATCTTGGCCAGAATGAGACGGGCGACCGTTGCGGCCACCCAGTATATGGGCATGTTCATGTCGCAATGTCGTAAGTATTTCTCCTCGAGCTTCCGGTGACACTCATCGATCAGCTTCTCTTTTTCTTCCAAAGACAATTCACGGGTCTGTGGAGGCCCGTAACCTGGAGCGGTGAAGTTGAATCGTCGCGAGAATGCGCTAATTTCGAAGCGGATCAAGCAGAACGTCATCTCGGTCGCCCCGACCCTTTCTTTAGGGCATTCTTTCATTCCTGGATAGATATCATCGTCGTTCAAATTGGCGGGAATCTTGGTATCGTAAAACTGTTCTGAAAAGGTTGGATCAACACCATGATCCTCTGCTGCGCGATTATCTAGGAGAGAAATTTGCCACCACAATCGGCGTCGCATTTCGGTGTCAAATGGATTCAGTCCGAAATGGGTTCCATCGCGATGAATGCCCAGTGACTGCGCTAGATGGATCGCTAGCCCTCCCAATGCCCACACCAATCTGGTGTCATCACAATGTCGGACGAAGATGAGGAAGAATGACAGTGCTTGCAAGCACATAAGACTCGAGCTGTTCAGGAAATCTGCGCGGGCCAAAGCTTGCTCTGTCGCGAATCTGTACTTCTTCAGGAGAGACTGCTTGTCCTCGTCCAACAGTTGCTGGCATTGCTCTGGAGTCAAGCTGACCACCGCTCCAAAGTAGATTGAAAAGAGCAGGGCTTCTGCTGGTTTAGAAACCCGATCGAGACTGCTCGCAGCATTCATGAGAATCGTTTTGGCCGTTGGCCGATGCAGTATTCGGACAACAGGGTCGACATTCTCTTTAAAAACCTCCCATAGAATGAAAATTTGACTGGGACTGGGATGCAACTCCCTCAGATCCAGCATGACTGAGGAATATCCAAAGAGGAAGGCTTGGTGGTTAGACTGACGGTCAATTTCCGGTGAGTGAACCTCATCTTCATCGTCAGTGCTTGACGGATCGAGCAAATCCCGCATCTCGGCAATCTGCGCATATGGTCAGCCAATGTTCGCTCTCATAAAGCAAGGCAAAAAGCACCTCATCGCTCATGCCCGTCCAAAATGCATTGTTTACATAGCGACTGCGATCCTCATTGATCACTAGGCGCCCAAGATGTTTGTCGATAGACTGTCTTTTCGAGTCTGAGCGATCAGAAACAGGTGAATCGCCTGATTGCACTTCACCAAAGCGCGCCCGCATCTCCATTGATCCCGCGAGAGCAGGCGAGACGACGCCATTCTCATCCACTTGGGCCCCGAGGCTGTGAACTACTCCTTCCAATCTGCGTAGCCGGGCGAGCAGCTCTGCATCAGGCGGCTTCCTCGGTTTCCTGGGCGCCCTACCAGGTCCGGGAAACACACATTCAATCCCTGCTCTTATACAGTTGGCGCACGGGTTCTCTTTATTGCAACGAACTTTCCTGCGGCGACATGTGACACAACTTCGCGGGTTCAGGCGAGGTGCAGAGGGATTAGCAGTCGGTCCATTCTCTGTAGCAGCTTGAGTGCCGACTTGGCCGCTGTGGTTGGTGGTAGGCTCAAGGCCAGACTGGGCGCTTTCGTCGATGGGGTGTGACATTTTCGGGTGCAGATCTGCTGGCCGCGGTTCAGACACAGCGCATGGTGAATGCATACGGGAATAGTTGGACCAGCGCACAGATGGGGGTGGAGGATGCTCAAAATGAAGTCGAGTAGGAGTCACTCTTCTTAGGGGCAGGAGGTCTTGCCAGTCGACGAGTTAATCAGCAGCGCAGCAGGAATGATCAGAAGGGCGAAATCATATATTTTGGTTATGTCACAAATCTAAATGTGATTGCAAGTTTGTAGCAGTTTATTCGCCCTTCCCTTCGTACAAAACAGTCCCCACCAGGACATCGACACCGAGTCACCGACATATCCGCCTCGCCGCATAACTTGGCAGCTAGCTTCTAGGAGCGGTTCTTATGTCCACTGCATAGTGGTCCTCTCCGCTAACGGCAGCTCCTCTTCGGAAATCCGGGGCTCCTCCGGTCTCCGGAATGCTGGGCTCTCGACGATGTTGTTGACCCTCCTGCCATCGACTGGTTTCGATTGATTGGAATACGTGTAAAGGGCCAAAGTACCATGCCGCTGTCACCTGCCTTCTTGAATGAATCAGATCAATTTGTTCCATCGAGATTCGAGAAGAAATAAGAAATATATGAGCGATTTATACTCGCTTCGGCTCCGTTAAAGGGCTCCCTGCCCCCCGGCCGATTGCCCTAACAATGTACCTGGCCATGCCTGGTCTGTCTTGTCCTACAAGAAATCGACTTCTCATGAAACGTCTTCGACCAATATCATACGGGGGCTGCACTGGAAGTATGGCCTGTGCATAACCCCCTTCATCCCACATCAACCTGGGGAAACCGACATATCAAAAAACACATCGCAATGCAAACATCCAAGAAGAGCCACATGCCGTATTACTCCGCGCTGCCAACAACATGAATGCCCAGAACATAATCTCATCAATTGACGCCTTGGGGGAACTGCAGAGGTCCGGGAACCGTCAGCCTAAAATCCTCATTGACTGTGAGCCCTTAAAAGAACCTGATCACGCCGATTAGCTCTGACTTGTCTTCAGCCCGACCATGACATCGAACGTACGCTGCTGTTAGCTGCCGACATCGGATCGGGCTCGCCATCTTTGCCCACTGATGGACTCTCAATGCTGCCATGGTTCACCGGGCCCGATGCTGTAACCGACCTCTCACTAAAAGGAGGCCTTAAGCTCGATGTTGCTTGTGAATCTCTTGTCTTGACTGGTGATGATGCCTCCTTTCCATGCACACCACCGCCATTACCATTACCAGCTCCATTAGATTTTGATCGAGCTTGCTTGTTGAAAATATCTGTCACCCTGTCGGAAGCCACGCGTAAAATCGTTTGCATGAGAAGATTTTGTTTCAGTGGTTTTGATAGGTATTCGTCCATTTGTGCCTGGATGCATTTCTCGCGATCTCCCAACATCGCGTGGGCGGTCAGCGCAACAATGGGTGTTCTGGGCAATCCCCTTTCCTTTTCATAATGCCGAATCTCTCGGGTGGCTTCAAATCCACCCATGACCGGCATTTGCACGTCCATGAGCACAATATCGAATCGGTTGTTCTTGATAGCGTTGACGGCTTCCCACCCGTTGCCAACTACGGTCACAACATGATTGTATTTTTCCAATATTTTTATGGCCACCTTTTGATTGACCTCGTTGTCTTCGGCCAACAAAACATTGAGCGACTTTTTGTAGTCTTTGATGACGGGTGTGGATCGGCCTTCCAAAGCAGGGATCATGCAGTTGCCCAGGTCGATCAACTGACAGGGCGTAGTCATGTATGAAGCTATGCCAAGGTCAAGTACAGTCTTGAGGCTGATAGACACGGTTGGGTTCAAGAGGACCATGGGTATGTACTTGAACTTGTCGAGCTCCCGCAGTTTTTGCGCCGTCTGAAGTTCATCAATGACGATGACATCGTAGCCCCCATCGGTGGCTTTCCCTTTCCGCTCCACGGCGACGGTAACAGGATCCGGAACCTCTGTCTCGTCCTTCACGACCTTGACCTGCAGCCCAAGCTCCTCGATCATTGCGGGGACGCGTTCGAAGAACTTTGAGACACCCTTGTCTACCACGAGCACTTTATGCTTTCTGAAAGGATAAAGTTGGGAACTGATGACACTGATATCGTCTGTCGCGTATTTGACAATGCAGGAGAAATGGAACTCGCTCCCGTGACCAAAATCGGAGGTCACCCAGACTTGACCACCCATGAGGTTGACCAGGCGCTTGGAAATGGACAGTCCTAGACCAGTACCACCGAATTTCCTTGTTGTTGAGCCGTCCGCTTGCTGGAAAGTGTCGAAGATGAGGTCAAGCTTGTCAGATTGGATGCCGATCCCCGTGTCGGAGACCACAAACTCGAATGGAAATTCATCAGTCGCGCAGTTCGATAGTAGATCCTTGGATTTCTTGATTGTAACTTTGACCTCGCCCTGGTCCGTAAACTTGATTGCATTGCCAACCAAGTTGAGGATAATTTGTCTCAGCCGGAATGGATCGCCAACGACATAGTCCGGGACCGAGTTGTCCACGTCAAATGCCAGACATAACGACTTTTCGTTCGCCTTGACAGCCAAGGATTTCAGAGCGTTGAAGACGGTACCACGAATTGTGTACGGAATAGCTTCAATGGCCATGCGGTTGGCTTCAATCTTGGAAATATCTAGGATGTCGTCAATGATGGTCAGCAAGCTGTTGGCGAGGTTGTGGACCGTATTGAGCATCTCTCGTGAGTGCGGCTTCAAATCATCAGTGTCTAGCGTTAGCTGTGTCATGCCGATGATGCCGTTCATAGGGGTCCTGATTTCGTGGGACATGTTTGCCAAAAATTCAGATTTCGTCCGGTTGGCCAGTTCGGCTGCTTCACGTGCCGCCGTGTTCCTCTGAATGCTGTCTCTGAGGTTCGAAATCATCTGGTTGATCTTCCTCTTCAATTCATCCATTTCACCAGAGGCGTTGACGCTGATCAACTTGGAGAAATCTCCTTCGGTTGCGGCGTCAGTGATTTCCCCAAAAGCACGAACCTGGGCAGTCAGATTCTCGGCCATAGTATTGACGTCCTCTGTGATCTCTTTCCATCGCCCACTGACATCGTGGACATTGGCCTGGCCACCCATTTTGCCATTCACACCCACGTCGCGAGCAACTCGCCGCACCTCATGGGCAAAGGTCGCCAAGCGGTCTACCATGTTATTTATGGTGACCTTCAGGGTCAAGATTTCACCTTGTGCTTGCACTTCAATCTTCTTGTCTAGGTTGCCCGCGGCAATGGCTTGTGTCACATCCGAGATACCTCGCACTTGGTCCGTTAGGTTCGAAGCCATCGTATTGACATTGTCGGTCAAATCTCGCCATTTGCCCTGGACATTGTCGACCTTTGCCTGCCCTCCGAGTGTTCCGTCTGTGCCGACTTCTCTAGCCACTTTACTGACTTCAAATGCAAATGTGTTCAGTCTGTCAACCATTGAATTGATGGTCACCTTCAGGTCGAGGATTTCGCCTTGGACATCCGCGGTAACTTTCTTTGACAAATCGCCATTGGCGACAGCGGTGGTGACTGCAGCAATCTCTCGCACTTGTGTTGTCAAGTTCATCGCCATGCCATTGACGTTTTCAGTCAGATCTTTCCAAGTACCTTCGACGTCGTGCACTGTCGCTTGACCTCCTAACACACCGTTTGTTCCGACTTCCTTGGCTAAAATTGTGACTTCCTGAGCAAACTGCTGCAATTGATCAACCATGTTGTTGATTGTAATCTTGAGACGGAGAATCTCCCCTTTGCAGCTCGCGGTGACTTTCCGAGTCAGGTCACCTTTTGCGACAGCCGTGGTGACCATTGCGATGTCTCGGACCTGTGTCGTGAGATTGTCTGCCATTGCATTCACGCTTTTGGTCAATTCATTCCAGGTGCCTTGAACTCCTTCGATCTGGGCTTGTCCACCCAAAACACCCTCCGTCCCGACATCTGTAGCTACGCGGGTTACTTCGGTGGCAAATGTCCGTAGCTGGTCTACCATAGTATTGATGGTATGCTGTAGTTCAAATATTTCACCTTTTGCGCGGCTCTGCACTTTTTGACTGAGATCACCACGAGCGACGGCCTTTGTGACGGTTGCGATCTCTCTGACCTGGTCGGTTAAGTTCGCTGCCATTATATTGACTGTCCTAGACTTAGTTCAAATGCTTGAAACAGAAGGAATGTGGGCAATACCGTTGTCAGTCAACTCCTTCCATATGCCATGTACTCCACTGATTTGAGCCTGTCCGCCCAAGATGCCTTCAGTTCCTACTTCGCGTGCGACACGAGTGACCTCGCTGCCGAAGATCTCAAGCTGATCCATCATAGTGTTTATGGTGACCTTGAAGGCGGCAATCTCGTCGTCCATTTCCGTTGCTTGGATTTGGACTCGTTTGGACAAATCGCCATTTGCAACTTGGGTGATGATGCCGCCGATCTCACGCAGTGCCTTTTGGAATGCCTCGTTGGCTTGTTGATGTTTCCGCAGTTCTCTCTCTAGTATAGAGACGTCTTCATTTTCCACTCGCATGAAAGCTTGTTTAGCCTGTTCCTCAGAATTTCGCAAACCACGACTGATCTCTGCAATTGTATCCCGCTGACTCTTTATCTGCTCCGCCTGCCTTTCGACGTGTTCTCGCAATATGCTGATATCATCTTCGCTGACTGCGCGGTCCGGCTCCGAGGGTCGGAAGGAGTCTCTAGCAGCAAGAAGATGGCTGACACGCTTTGAGTGATTGGAGTTTGCGGGTGCTCTCTCAGCAGTGTCTGCGGAGAAATCAGCGCCAGGTTCCCCCAGAGAACTTCGAGGTTCGACCGGACGAGACAAAGGCGAGGCAGGACTCTGAAATTCACCTGGTGTATCTGGGAGCGAGCGGCCAACAACATCGGCCCGAGATTCCAGGTAGTGTATGCGTCTTGCAAGAGCGGCTATTTCAGCTTCGAAATCTTCCTTGCCTGGCGTGTCTTCGCCGGGGAGGTTGTATGGTGGGAGCTTCAAGCCATTGGTGTAGGTGGAGGCAATCGAGCCCTTGGCCAGTCCACGTAGAATTGCCGCAGCGGCTGCCAGTGTCTCGTCCGGGCGAGACATGGACGATGCGAAATCTTCTATGGATTGTTCCTCCTCATGAGGAGCGGTAGGGATAGGATGGCGACAGGCGATTTTGGTGTGCCAGAGGGCTCTGGTTCTGGGCTGCGTCCAGCAGCGTACACAAAATGGCCGGAGAGCCACTTTGTTCAAGGAAGAAAAATTCGCGGGCGAGCGTTGAGTGACGAAGACGTCGTTCCACGGTCTATAGAGGATATAGGCACAAGCAGTCAGGTGGTTGCAGAATTGGAGATGTCTGGTAAGCTGGTAATTCGATTGATTCAGAGCGCAGACAGTGGACGACTGGATGGGTTGGACTGGGAAACTGGTGGAATGGACCTGGGCATTCCAAAAGGACGCTAAGAGCGAAGCGGATAAACGGGAAAAGGTGTCGGCTGGGCAGGGCGAGACAACAGGCTCTAGACGCGGATTTTGGGCCCTCAGGGGCAGAGCGTAGAAAGCACGGAGAGAGGGTAGGGCAGGAGGACGAGAATAGGAGTAATGACTGGAAACTGGAGGTGGTTCTGGGTTCAGAGGAAGGGATGAAGGTTTGTTAGTGGGAAAGGGATGGTGATGGACGGGCAAGACGGATTACCGCATGGAAGTTGCAACAGCGCACCAAGGGCACCTCCTGAGGCAAGATCGCCGCTGCAGATGCCCAAATGGCATCAGCGGGCACAGAGGACAGCACCCAAGGGCACCGCGCGAGGTGGGAAGATGTACAAGAGACGCCTGGGGCCGCCACGAGCCACAACCAACGGGCACCGCCCAAAAATTGAGGCTGCATGTTGATGGCACCCCAAAGAGACCCGAGGCGCCCCTGGTCTGGACCGCATTGGTTCACTTCGACCCAAGCGGGGGGAAATGGAGGAGCGGTTTAACCCAATCCTCGATTAGCGACTCGGCGACAGCATTTCGCCCCTCTGCTCAAGTCGAGACAACCCCTCGCCTTTGAAAGCATGTGGATGTCTTGCGGTTATGCGAAGTCGATCTGCCCTTTTGCCCAACATACGAGTCCTGTCCTGCCAGCCGGGATGCAGTCGCCGAGCTAGGAGCCCGATATCGAGGATACCACCACGTACGCATGTATATTTTAGATAGCACAATTTGAGTTCAAGCTGAAACGATGTGTCCACACCTAGCGATCCCCTCCAGGAATCGACGATCACCTCTTTCCAGCATGGCTAGCCACTATTCTGCCCTTACCGAGTACTATCACATTAATTCCACGTTGACCATCACTGCTGCCACAATGGGTTGTCTTTGCTTTGCAGTATCCCTCTCTTGTCTACCTTGTACCATGATATAAGACCACAGCATCGCTCTCGCAACGGCCCTTCTCGGCAAGATGATGTGGATAGATAGGAGTTTAGTCTGCAGGGGCGCTCACCAACCACTCTATAGCGACCGCCAAGGGGAGCAAAGGACCTCACCATCCGGATCATCTGCATCCAGTGACGACCTTTCGTCAGACCCTAGCTGGTTGCAATCGAGGAAGAAGATTGAAATGGCTATGTTATTCCTCAAGACTGTCGACCCCGTGGAACCCGATCGTGTTGGTAGGACCAGCCAGCAACGGCATTCCCATCCGCGACGAGCATTTGTCTATGCGATGCCACGCCCTCACAGTGACGTCTTTGTCCCACCCGATGTCAACAGGCTTCCCCGAATATGACCAGCCAGATCAAAGGGTGAGTTAGCATCTTCGGGGGTGTAAGCGATTTATTATAGAGTTAAAGTGCACGCTGATCAGGAGGCTGAAGGTTGGTCTCGCCCCGCCGCAATCCATGTACAGTGGCTCCATGGATACCGAAGTTCTCAAGTTTTCGGTGCAGTGTTATCATGCTCCGCATAACGGCATGGGTATTTTTCCTGTCTGTCAAACAGCAGATCTCTCGACAGATGACGCTCGCGATTGCTGTGGTGGAATTGCTCCTCACCGCGTCCTTGTCAACTATGAAACTCGGCTCCCGATCCCGGTTCGCTGCTCCAACGGGACGAGAGTTAAAAGACGTTTCAGATCGCGATGACCCCACTCAGGCCCACTTTACTGGTGGACTGAACACCTGGGGAAGTCTCATACTATGACGCTATTCCCTAGAACGTTGAGTTGAAGTTAGATTGTGCCGGGCAAATATGCAATGGCTCGCTTTTTGATATTTGACGTGCGACGGAAAGCGATCTTTTGCAGAGGGCGTACTGGCCTATGTTGAGGCCGCAATGCTACAATATCGGGTGAGACATGCGTTTAGAGGACGAGGCAGCTTTGTAACTCGCAGAAGACGAACATGGTTAAACCACATTCGAAGGATATTAGATGCGTATGGCCGATGCATTTTGCATTTTACATGCCTGACATAAAAATTTCGAGAGATCTCCGAACAGAATGGTTTTACATCGCCGAAAATCGTAACCAATGAGTCTGGTGCCTCTTATCCTGACCTCGTTGATGAAACGAACAAAGCCATCAGAGACTTAAGCCTTCCAATGCTTCCAAAAACCCGGCAATCGCTCCAGCTCCTAGGAGTCCCTTAGTGGCACTCTCTCGGATATTGTGCTTCGTCGATTTCTCCCTCGCGTGCCTCTTCTCGTCATGGTTGCGAATAGGTAAGCCCTGCTGGGATGATCGGGATGGCGATCTTGCGGATTTACCATCTTGAGACACCGGTCGTGGTGCTAGGCTCCATTGAGGTGACATTTCAGAACTATATCGTGCTTGACGAGAAGGCTGCGTGTATGTTGCGAGTTGCGGGTACCTATGTTGCTGTACCTGCGGATGTACCTGCGGCTGCACCTGCCCCCCGTAACGGGGGAAGCAGAGAGGCTGCGGAGGCATAAATGGGTTCGGAGCGGTGGGTGGGTGAGCAGGTAGTAGAGGTGATGAGACACTATGATGTGTCAAATTCTGGTCGGGTGTCGCCCATGGACGATGGCCTGGTGGGTGGTATGCCGGCGACGATAGCCTGGATGCTGTCGACTGAGCCGACCCCACAGAGGGCTGGGTGGACGGCGGCCGATGGACACCACCAGTAGAATTTGCTGTGATCCACGGCGGTGGGTGAGCCGGTGCGGTGAAGGTGTGTGCCACCGGGGTGTCTCCCCCAGGAACTTGTATCCTCCGCTCACCTGCCGGGCTGCTGCTACCGCGGCGTTGAGGTTTCGGCTGAGCCATTTCAGATTCGGAGGCAGATGATTCTGAGCCGGAGTCAATAACATAGCGCATTGATGAACCCTTTTTGGAGCTAGTGCTCCCTCCTGGGGAATCTTCTACGTCGCTGCTTGCCGCACTCACGCTGGGCTGGTAATTGGAGTACTTTTTTCGTCTCTTGAATGCCTCATGACGCGCAGAAGCAGAATTTGGCTTCCTCCAATCGTTTGTGATACCCTCTAGGTAATAGCCACGAGGGCTGTCTTCGCGCTCCTGGTATCGCTCATGGAAAGGGATCTCCTCATCGTCTTCGTTAAGGTTGTATACTGAGGGAGCGTATCTTGAACCCGAGTCACGGTTGTCGCGCCTTTCTCGGATTTCACGCCAGATTGTCCATCTTTCGAGGAGAGGATCGATTGCCCGGTCCGACACCTGAACCATATCACGAGGAGAGTCTCTGATTTGATGCAACGTATGATCAAGCTCACCTAGAGAAAATACTGGAAGCCTGACCAAAGCCCTGGAGGCAGCGTACTTAGGAGGGAGGGTGTTGACGGTGTGCTGAGAACTGTCTGTGGCAACGACTGATGCTTGATAGTCTCGCACAGTCCCGTTATAGATACTTGAATTTCGGTCCTCCTCCTCTTCCCTTTGCGAGGCTTCGAACAAGATATCCATGTTGCTCATCTGCCAGTAACGAACAATAACAGCGTTTTGAGCCTCGGCGCGCTCTTGACTGATCATTTCCTTTTTCACCGAGACCTCGTCCGGAGAATCACTATATTTTCGTTTATTAGCGGTTGTCTTTGGCGCCCTTTGTGGTCAATCAAACCTTCGTGAGGTGGACGCCATCACCTTTCCCAGCTGAATTACTTGCAGCATGACTGAGAGGCTTAACTGGAGACTCTCGAGTTGTGCGAGCAGATATGTGACCCTGTGCTTCTTGAAAGTCCGCCTGAACCTCTGTTGAAGAGATGGAGAAGCGGTGTTGTCTGCACCCTGCGCGCTTGCCTGCACCCACATGTCCTTGATCTCGTCAAAGACCCTTGTGCTTTCGTCTGCTATTGACTTCGCTGTCTCAACAGCCTCTTGGGAGTGGACTGAGTCTGGCGCCTGGAGGACTTGACCGGTGTGCTTCAGCATCATCGAGAAAATTGTGACACCTTTTGGGATGCTCTTGACCTCGAGACCGGCATTTGAGACCTCGGAACTGATTGCATTAAGGAGTAGTGAGAGTCGGAAGCCAGCACCGGCGACGTCAAGAACAGGGGCGATGTTGCCTGCGCAGGAGCAAATGTCAGTTTCGTCTCTGCTTGGGTTTGGGTTTTGTCGATGACGTACCTGTTTCGGCCATGTTGGATGCGTCCAGTAATAGGTCACCTCATGGAATCAGCAGGGATGGCGCAGGAGAAGAATATGTGTAGTATTAAATCAACATTGATGGCATCGATGGGTTCAAGGGGTTATTTGATCGAGCCAGGAGGCATACAAGCAGTGGTTTGTGAACATGAGGCTGTAGGCTGCTGAGGAAACAACGCATGGTGGGTGGTGGAGAGGAAGTGGGGGAGGGAGGCGAAAGCTGCGCATGTCGAAGTCGAAATTCCTTCCCTAAATACCTTTGGCACCCGCAGAAATTCGGTCCAATGAAGCTGATCGGGCATTTGATTGTTGGGGGACCATGGGTCTAGGTAGGGGCCTCGATGCAAAGTCCAAGGTACAACGCGACTGGGGCTGAGGTGAAGAGTGTGAGCAGTTACTGGCCGCCGAGAAAACTCTGTTCTGCAACATAAATCGCCTCGCCTCACGCCCATACTTGACACAGTGCATCGTGTAGCATTGAGATAATTCCAATAGCGTACAGCGCCAAAAGTCCGCGATCTCAAGGCCAAAAGGGCTCAATCGAAAAAAGACGAAGTGACGAGCAGTACAGGAGAAGAAGCGGTAAGCGAGGAATGAATGCTTTAAGTATATGATTTTTTAATCCTGTCGCTGCGTCAGAGCCAGCAGCATGATTTCGACTTTTTACTAAGGTGCTAGATCCTCCACCACACTAGAACCACACTCACGATAGCATGCGTTTCTCCTAGAGCCTAGAGGTAGGAACTAATGTAGCATGCAATGTACGCGTCAACGGAAGCGTCACGGAAGCATCTTCCTGCTTGGCTTTCTGGGGAAGATAAACTTTACCAAGGTGCGACCTGCCTTGGACCTATCTGGCTATGTATCATGGTACCCATGATGAGAAGGTTGTTGCAAGCAGGGAGTATTATGAGGTAATATGCTCAATGGGATAAACATTTGCTCTGGTGGATGTCCCTTGCATCCCAATTTGATCTTTCTCCCGGTTGACGCAAGCATACATATACTATGACCGAGGGAATCCAGAGGGCAGAGGGTAGTATCGCCGACTTGGCGATGATGACTCTGTCATGCTCTTCTGAACCATGGGCGTCGTTGGATTCAAATACACCTACGTACCTGTTGAGTACCCAGTAGGGGGATCAAGGTCGAGCTTCGAGGGCTGGCAATTTCTCGAGCCTTCTCGTTCCTTTTTCTTTCTCCGTCAATTTTATTGATATACTTTGGGTACTGGGAATGTATCTACGACTCCTATCTTGCTAGGCATACCTAACTGGAGAGTCAGACTTTACATCGTATTCCTTGCATTCGGTAGATGCGGCGCACCGCGGCCCTTTGACCTGAAATCGAGACATTGTGCAAGGGTGGCTTGATGGGCAAAGTACCGAGTACTCCGTTTAAGTGGGCTGCCCCCTTTGGAGCTTCCCTTTCTCGCTTAGAAGTGGCGTTTTCATCGACATTTCGGTGTTGGCGGTATCGCTTTTTCCACAATCCATAGCCCATGGCCCATGGAGCGAGCCCATGTATGCGAGCGCTTGGCCATTTTGGGGGACGCCCGCCTTCTAAGTACTTGTACAAGTACTTGTAGGTACTCAGAGTTGCAGGCTGGCAGGCTAATTTTGCCCGGCTCTGTCATACGCTTGAGCTTTGGGGCTAGGCTTTGGGGTTCGCTAGCCGCTCATCGCTCGCACCTGTTGATCGTTTCTCTTTTGCCTTTAATACCATTTGCCTTTTGCCTCTCGTCGACTCTCTCGCTCTGTCCGCACCTGGAACCACCGGCCTTGGGTCTCACTCAGTCTTTAACTCCAGCAACTCCGAGTAAAGATTGTCGTGCTGCTCAGTCTAGGTGTCCTTTTTTTCCTGAACCTTTTCACTCTGTGCTCCGAACTTCCCGACCCTACTCCCGATCTCGAACGCAAGCGACTCCAATCCCCTGCACCGGCCGATCCATTGCCTGCAACCTTTTACCGAAGTGACTTGCGTCTTTACTCCCGCATCTTGCCTTCGGGGTCGACTTCAGCTCTTAGATCCTCGACACAGAATTTCAGTCCCAAGAATTTACAGGGCACTATTCTGCCGGCTGACTTCATCGGGCGACCAACGCCAAACGACGACGAGTGCTCAAAGCCTCCTTCCAGTTCAAAGCGCTGGCCATGTTGCGCTCATCATGAACCAACCACAAAGCTGAGGACTGGCCGAGAAGGACGCGTGCTGCAGTTAACATTGAGATGCAAAGAGCAAGGGACTGGGTTACGCCGCGGCCATGCGGATCTCAATACGGGAGCAGCTCGGACTGCTCGTCCTCTTTTGCTGCCTCACGTCCCTAATGGTGCTTGCCCTGGCAGTGGTATGTCTTGTCCGAGCTGCCGATGGTGAATGAAACTTATACTGTGGCCAGTGGTTCCAAAATTACAATTTCATCACGAGTATCAGGTTAGGGGAAACACCCTCCACTCTCAGGTCCTGTAGTGCTAATTGGAAATTCGCAGGTTATCTGGATTGTCTCTAACGGCATCACTCAAGGCTGCACAATTCACGAGTGCTCTGCTGTTGTATGATTCGCAAGCCAGGTTGATCAGCACGCGGCTTCTGATTCAGAGTGCTTTAGGAAGATATAATTCCGGTAATTTTTGCGAGGACCTTTTTCGCTAGGTGGTGCTCATGCTAATCATGGCAATCGAGAAGGAAACACGTCCAACGAGAACTGGCAACGATCTGTGAGCGACTTTCAAGGTGCTCTCGCCAATGGCAGCGTTCTTGTTCAGGCGATATTATATCCCAATGCATTCAATGGCAACGAGACTGCGGTCAATGGGCTCCTCAATGTGACAGCTCTCGGCCTGAATGGCACAATTAAACTGCCTTACAACTACCCCAACGGTTCAGCAGTGTATTTGGGAGATCCCGGCTTGGGCTATCCGCCTTCACTGTATCCGAATCTAACTTATGGTCCTCCGCAGCCAGGAACCAATTTTTCAACTATTTTCTATGAGGGCAAAATCGTCCGACCTGACGACACATTATTCCTGGGACCTTTGGTCGTGAATGAGACTTATTCACTTCTGTCGCTAACGGTTCCGCTGATTAACAATACTTCTCGGTCCGATGTGCTGGGTTGGATGACCGTCCTGGCCAATACTGATATGATCTACGAGATCCAGCAGTCCCCAGAAGGGCTCGATAAAACCGGACAAACCCTGATTATTGGCCCAGCGACGTCCAATAACCACTTCCAGCAACAGATTCGAGGAGCGTCTAAATCATATGCAGAATCACAACTCGTGCGGTTTGTTTTGCCACCTACAAGCAACTCTACTCTGGGATATCGGCACAAGGCTCGGAGCAGTGTCACCAATGCCACCGAGCCTTTCCTTGCGTCAGATTACCCGTCGGTCGTTTCGGCATGGACCAAGAATAACAAGGCCATCAATAATGCTGGCGCCTATATCTCAACACGCGATGAAGATGGAACGAGAGTTTCCGCTGGTTATGCTACGTTATCTACAAAATTTGTCGATTGGGTAGTGGTTGTAGAGCAGTCTCACCACGAGGTGGTTGCACCCATCGATCACCTGCGCGACGTGGTTCTTATCTGTGTCTTTTCTGTGACCGGCTTGCTCCTAGCGATTATGTTTCCGATGGCACACTACTCGATCACTCCAATCCGCCATCTGGCAGCCGCTACCGCTAGAACAGTGGAGCCTTACCAACCTGACGATAACAGCGAGTATTCGAGCACTTTGGGCCAGCAAGGACCAGAAGTGGAAGAGATTTTAGACCCCGATGAGCGTGACGCGGCTAGAAAGGAAGGCTTCTTCGGTGTTCTGACTAGAATCACCAAACCGAAACAACCAGAACGATCAGCAACTCCTCGCCACCTGCGTCGTAGAACGTTCAGAATACCTCGCAAAGTGCCAGAGCGCAAACACTTGATCACCGATGAGCTCACCGAGCTAACACGCACGTTCAACGAGATGTCCGACGAGCTGGCAATGCAATACGAGCGGCTCGAGGAAAGGGTGAAGGAGCGCACGGCGGAGCTTGAGAAAAGCAAAAAGGCTGCTGAAGCGGCGAATCAGAGCAAGACACTCTTCATCGCCAACATTTCCCACGAATTGAAAACACCCCTAAATGGCATTCTCGGCCTCACAACCGTCTGTATGAATGAGGATGACTTAGGCCGGATTCGGTCGACGCTCAATACGATTTACAAATCCGGAGATTTATTGCTTCACTTGTTGACCGATCTGCTCACTTTCAGCAAGAATGAGGTTGGACAACAGCTATCGATTGACGAAGCAGAATTCCGACTCAGCGATCTGAGCACACAGCTTATTCCTACCTTCGAGAAGCAGGCTCGAGAGGCGCAGGTGGATCTCAAAGTGCTTTTCCTCGGGACGAACGATGCTTTTGGTGACTCATCTGATTCTTCTGGAGAGAGGCTCTATGGGCCGGTTGGCACGGGCCGTGTGAGGGATATGTGTTTATGGGGTGACAAGAACAGGATTTTGCAGGTGTGCTTTGTCTCGAAAGCAGCATTCGGTGTGCTAATCCCCCTTAGGTCCTCATGAACTTTGTCAGCAATAGCCTTAAATTCACTCCGGCACATGGCTCAGTCACAGTCCGTGTCCGATGCACAGGCCTTTTGGAGAGCTTTTCCAGTCGAGCAGGAAGCGCGCGCAAGTCGTCGCTGAACTCGAAAAAGTCAAAATCATCGAGTAACAAGAGAGTAAGGATGTCAGACGGCTCGTTAGTTTCACCGGATAGCACAGATCATGACAAGAATCATTCGAATTCTGGCGGAACTGAAGATTCAAAACTTAGCATTAATGTGGCCGGCGGCACGACGCACATACCAAAAGTCGCGGAAAGGCAGCGATCGATGTCACCCGCACCAGTGAACACGAAAGATTTAAGTTTTGAATTCGAGGTTGAGGACACGGGGCCTGGGATCCCGCCAGAACAACAGAAGATGATTTTTGAACCGTTTGTACAGGGCGACCTGGGCTTGAGCAAGAAATATGGAGGTACTGGACTTGGTCTAAGCATATGCGCTCAATTAGCGGCACTGATGGGTGGTGACATTTCCCTTGACAGTAAAGTGGGTGTCGGCAGCAAGTTTACCATGCGAATTCCACTTCGCTATGTATCGGAACGGAGTCCTTCAACGTCATCCTCGACCCACAAAACAGCCTCCAAAGCCAGCAGCCTTCTCGGACAAACATTGCACGATCAACCCGAGGCGACGCAGCACACCCATAGTGGTTCCTCGACGTCCTTGACCTCGGCGCGGGATGACCAACTTAAACTGGCCGATGTACCAAGGATAGTTGGTTTCACTCAACCCTATGTGGCGAAAGAAACGAAGAGCAGCGAGTCATCCCAAGCAAAACTCAACGAAATAAAGAAGGTGGAAAACGAAGCTGCGCAAAAGGGCCGAAAAGTCCGAGTGCTTGTAGCAGAAGATAACCAGGTGAATCAAGAAGTGGTGCTTCGCATGTTAAGGCTGGAAGATGTCTATGGTAAGTTCCCTGAACTGGTGCAATGCCGCCATCTCACCGCTAGATAGATGTCACCATTGCCAAAGACGGACAAGAAGCTTTTGAAAAGGTCCGAGAATCCATGGAGTGCGGGCAACGGTTCGATCTGGTCTTTATGGATGTGCAAATGCCCAATCTCGACGGGATCCAGTCGACGAGGCTCATCCGGGAAATGGGATTCAAGTCACCTATTGTCGCCCTCACCGCGTTCGCCGAGAAATCCAATGAGGACGAATGTATGGCTTCAGGGATGGATTACTTTCTGGCCAAGCCAATTCGAAGGCCTGCCCTCAAGCAGGTATTGAAGAAATATTGTGCAACGATACCAGAGGAAGAAAACGAGGGCAGTTCGACTGCGGTACCCCAGGTGAGTGAAAAGGCAGCATCACAATCAACTAGTGGCCAGGCAACATCTAAAGAGCTTAATATTGAGGTTATGGACTCAAGCGATGTCTCACCGCTATCATGATTGCTCCACCAGTGCGCCCAGTAGCTTCTGGCCGTTCTGGGTGGGAATACTGCTGGTTAAACCGCACTAGATGTATAACAACACTCCTGTGTGTCATAGGCATAAGGAAGATTTGCGGAAACTAGGCATGACAATGCCTGCACTGTTCATTGCTGGCGGGCTGTTATTGACGGAGCATCAAAAATCTTGGACTTGCTCTGGGCGTTGCATAGGGACAGCGATGGCGTGAGGAGTTTGGTTCTATATTGATAAATATCGTCTTGGATGGTTCTGATTGCTATGGTCTGGAAAGAAAGTACGAGATGGGTAGGAAATTGGTACCGGCGGGCTTCTGAGTATCACGGTTATGCATGCTATATAAGGAATATTCTGCGTTCCTTTCTCGAAAAGATGGATGAATGACCAAAAAAATTCATCTTGAATTGATCTAAACCCTTCACTGGCTGTTTCTGGCTGCGTCTACTGGCCTAGGCGAAGTGCTTTATATACGAGGTCGAGAGAGGGGACAAAGCACACATGGCCTTAATTGCTAAGACCGGAGGACGGGTTTGTACGGAGTGCAGACGCGTCAGTTGTTCCTCGGGAAGTGGATAGGTATGCTCGGTATGTTAGAAAGAGGGCTGGTGAGAGCGACTTATCGTGAAGTCTGCGACAGGAGTCTAGCGAGTACATTGTTCAGTTCCTACAGGACAAAACACACTGGACCCACACGGCAAGCAGATCGATCTCGCTTGCAAGTCCGATCCCAATGGCTGCCCGCAATTACATCACCACTCGTGTTCCATGCCGACTAGAGAAGGTTAATCGCTTGACTTCTGTCACTGCTGCGTTCTTCCAAACAAAGTCGAACTCGACACGCGCCTGTCCACGTTTGAGTGCATAACCTCCTGCGAGTAAAGTATAGACGTGACAGCCATCTCCAATCAAGCATTTTTGACCATGTGCCCGTCCAAGCGAAAAGCAGAAGACGCTACAGTTGCTCCCAACCCTGATCAGAAGAAGGTCCGCTCTGCCCAATCTGCCTCGAACCAATATAAAGACTCAACAAATGAGATCAAGTATGGCATCGTCCTCCGCAAGTATTATCCTCCCGAGATGACCAACGAACGAGCCGCGGCATACAGTGCTGGAAACATCGAACGACCTATAGAGACTTTGGAGAAAGCCATCAAAGTCACACAGGCAGATCGAGACCGCATACAGCCGGGAAAGTGTGTGGTGCATTGGTTCAAATGCGACGCACGTATAACAGACAACAAGGGGCTGCGTCTAGCGAGCAACACTGCCAAGAAGCACAACGTGCCCCTTATTTGCCTTTATTTGATATCGCCTCAGGACTTCGAAGCTCATCTGACGGCCCCTGTGCGTGTTGATTTTATTCTCCGCAACCTGCACGTGCTGAAAGGGGATCTGGGTGATCTGGACATACCATTGTACGTTGAAACGGTTGAGAAGAGGAGGAATATTCCATCCAAACTCGTCGAGTTATGCACGACGTGGGGCGCTCGCCATTTGTTCTGCAACGCCGAATACGAAGTAGACGAACTCAGGAGAGAAGCAGCCCTGACAAAGTCTTGCTTGGAGACGGGGATATCGTTCAACGTTGTCCATGACACTTGTGTTGTCGAACCTGGCAAGTTGAAGAGCGGTTCTGGTGGTCCAATTTCAGTCTACAGTCCCTGGCGAAAAAAGTGGTGCGCCTACCTCAATCAAAACCCCAACGAGCTGGACAGTATCCCCCCGCCAGATAAGAATGCTCGGATTGTTAGAGATAAGTACCCGGAACTATTCGACACGGAGATACCAGCGGCGCCCGCATCGAAACAGCTGACCGAAGACGAAAGGAAGAGGTTTCACAGTATGTGGCCTGCAGGAGAGCATGAAGCCCAAGATCGGCTGCACAAATTCGTGCTGGAGAGAATAGCCACGTATCATGATAGTCGGAATTTTCCCGGGGCCAATGGGACATCTGTTCTTAGCCCACATCTTGCGGCCGGCACAATCTCTGCACGGACTCTTGTTAGAGAAGCTCGTGAAGCTACCCCAGTGAAGAAATTGAACGATGATCGGAAACAAGGACATTCGATGTGGATCGCCGAGGTCGCGTGGAGGGACGTGAGTGACCTCTTCCTCTGAAACATTGTCGAATAGAACAGAACCCAGGTTAACAGCGGTCTACAGTTCTATAAACATGTTCTATGCTACTGGCCGTATATTTGGTGAGTTTGTCCGGCTCATTTTTGGAAGTTGGTGATGGCTAAATTCCATTTGCAGCATGAATAAACCATTCAAGACCGAATACAGCAATGTTGAGTGGCAATACGACTTGGACCAGTTCACCAAATGGACAGAGGGAAAGACAGGTTTCCCGATTGTCGATGCTGCAATGCGTCAAGCAGCATATACAGGATACATGCCTAATCGTTGTCGAATGATCGTGGCGTCCTTTTTGGCTAAAGACCTTTTGATTGACTGGCGCATGGGCGAGAAGTGGTTCATGCTGCATCTCATCGACGGTGACTTTGCATCGAACAACGGCGGGTGGGGTTTCAGCGCCAGTAGCGGTGTTGACCCGCAGCCGTATTTTCACATTTTCAACCCCTTGCTTCAAAGCGAAAAGTTTGATGCGAAAGGAGACTATATTCGCAAATGGGTGCCCGAGCTTGCGGAGATCAAAGATAACAGAGGAATCCATGATCCTTATAATCGCGGCCATGGAAAATTGGCTGAAAGGAACGGATATCCAAGGCCGATTGTCGACCACAAAGAGGCGCGAGACAGGGCCCTTGCGCGATATGAAGCGGGCATCGGAAGGAAATAACCCTAAGAGATGATCTTCAGCGTTCTGGTCATATGAATGGCAGGATATGTGCGCTTCAGGTCAAAACAGGTAAAAACGCCTGATGGCGACGAGAGGCGATGGGCTTTCTTGTCAATAGGAGGGAGATATTTTCTTTCGTAGGGAAGCCTTTGTCAGTGAAGTGTTTGTGTATGGGGTGGCTTTGAGCCTTGCGAATTGTCCAGAGCTCAACGATAGTGATTGTCGTGTGGTTGAGAATACATAGCTTCGAGCACAGGGGGGAAATTGCCGGCTCGGGGGTGCCAGAACTTGCACAGACTACCTGTCAGGGGTGTAATACTTGTTACAGTAATACCTCGTAGCTGGTTGATTAAGTTGAAGGGCGGCAGTCGGCACCCGGCATGCAGCCCGTCCAAACCTTCCTCCAACCAGCCACCGTCCTGGCCTTCCAGCACTTGGGGCTGTAAGGCTAGGAGTCCTTCGAGGCCCCAACAGGCGCCTTTGCCCCTCCTTGGGCTAGTGAGGCCAGTGGTCTCTTCCTTGCCGCCCACTTCCTCGTTTTTCTCATCCCAACTGCAAGGATTGGGTGAATATGGTCATTTAGCATCCCACTGCCCACATTGACCCCAGAGCCAGCAGTGGAGGAACCCGGTCACACTGCGCCTTTTGACGGTGTGTTCCCATGTTCCCTCCGCCGTGATCACCTTGAACTTCTTCCTCTCTCTTCCACCACCGAGCACCTCTAGAGGCTTGTATGCCGATTCCTACGACGACATTGGTCGCGCAGAGGGTGAATTCCATGGCTCTTCTCGCTTGCTTGCCCTATTCAAGCCATGGCCAAAGGAGCGAAACGGGTACTTCAGCTGCCCAAGCAGCAACTGCTAATTCTTGCAGTATGTCGTTTCGCCGAGCCCGTCGCAATGACTTCGGTCTACCCATATATCGTGAGCCACCCAGTTTCTTCAGCGTGCTCTGTCGCTCTCACTGACCTCTCCCAGCCCGAGATGATACAGTCCTTCAACGTCCGCGATGACAAGGTTGCCAGATGGGCCGGTCTCATGTCTGCGACCTTCTCTCTTTCGCAATGTTTGACCGGGATTGCCTGGGGACGAGCTTCAGACCGCTTTGGCCGCAAGCCCATTATTATCCTCGCCTTGACCTGTACCATGATCTCGAGCATACTCTTCGGCTTCTCTAAGAATCTTCTGTGGGCCTTCATCACACGGTCTCTCCAAGGATTGTCAAACGGAAATGTCGGCATCATTCGGACAGCCGTGGCAGAATTGGTCCCTCAAAAGGAACTACAACCGCGTGCATTCAGTATTATGCCGCTCGTTTGGAACATCGGCAGTATATTTGGGCCGTCTTTTGGCGGATCGTTAGTACACCCCGTGGAACGATATCCCAAAATCTTCGGGAAGTTCAAGCTACTCATGGAATATCCTTTTGCGCTGCCAAACCTCTTGATCAGCATTCTTTTCATGTGTGGGATCACTGCCGGTTTCCTTTTCTTGCACGAAACGCTCGAGGAAAAGAAATCACACAGGGACTACGGGCTCTTACTTGGCAAATTCTTGACCAATTCTTGCACTCGAAGGTCCCCACGCAGGGCATGGTCAAACGCTGAGGAATCAGATCCATTTCTTTCTGGACTGTCAAGTGAACTATCCACCCCGGTATCGGGTTCAAGTCCTGTGGTCAAACTCCTTAAACAAAGGCCGGGTTGGGCAGAAGTCTTCTCGGGACAGTCAAACATCAACCTCGTGGTGTACACATTTTTGGCCATGCATTCGGTGGCATACGACCAGCTACTGCCAATTTTTATGCATTATCCGGTGCAATCTATTCAAGATCCAGATGTCCATCTGCCTTGGAAGTTTGCTGGCGGATTCGGGATTGACTCGAACAGAATTGGCATGCTTTTTACATTTTACGGTGTTTTTGGCATGCTCATTCAGTTCTTTGTCTTCCCCCCATTTGCGAGGAGGTATGGCGTACTAAATTGTCTCAAGGCTTGTTGTCTAACATTTCCCTTGGTCTACGTTGCAACACCCTTTACAGCGCTGCTGCCAACGGACTCTTCAAGGCAGGGCATTATGATGTTGCTGATGCTGATCAAAGGGTTTTGCGGCATCTTTGCGTTTCCTTGTTCTACGATTCTCCTCACCAACAGCGCTGCTAGCTTGAAGATACTAGGTACGCTGAATGGTGTGGCAACCAGCATTTCTGCCATCGGAAGAGCAGCTGGACCGGCTTTGGCAGGTGCCACTTTTACCAAAGGAGTCGATATTGGATATGTCGTTATCTCTTGGTGGACATTGGCCCTGGTTGCCATCGTCGGCGCGGTTCCAGTGTGGTTTCTGGTGGAGATGGAAGGCTTTGGAGGTGACCAGGACGAAGATGAAAGCGATGAAGAGGAGGAGGAGGAAGAAGAAGAAGAAGAAGAAGAAGGTGATGGCGATGACGCCAAGACATCTGCGATTCCTGCCGCCGATGCGCACTCGAGGAAGTCTAGTTCTCCATCCATAGCCGAAGCGGCCGTGGAAGACGACGAAGAGATGCCGGAGTCTCGCTTCTTAACACCGGCTACCACGAGGACTTCGCGACCACCTTCTCGACGTCAGAGCCTCCAGCTTCGACGAGTCTCGAGCCCAATTGGACTTGGTCCAGGCATTATTCCGGCTGGCGCTCGAAGATATAGTAGCGACCTTGGAGCTACCAGGAGTGGATTAGGTGTCGGCGGGACGAGTTATTATTGAGCATTTACTCCGTACAGCATTCAAATTTCAGCTACCATTTTGGTCGGTGATGGAAGATACAAATACGGAGTACAGAATAACTTCGCAGCAATTTGGAGACTTTATTGAATCACAGCCGTGCTATTGTACTTTCCAGTATCAGGCTGATCCCCTTCCGAACCTCTTCCACAATATCGGCAGCGTTCTGCAACCTGTTCACCAGTCCCACTCCAGCACCTGCCCAGACATTTGCCCTATTCGTTTTCCCAAAGCCACCATCCTCCCCTGTAACCGCTTCATTGTGCTTTTCTCGGATCTCTTTGATGTCGACACCTCGAACGTGATCGGAGTAGCTCTCCGTGACCAAGCTTCTTCCGTCATAGGCATCCGGCCAGATATTGGGACCCTTGACATTGTCGAACAGCTTGCTTCGAACGGTGCTTTGTGCCCCGTCTTTTGCTGCCAGCACCAACTCCCGATATCCAGGTGGGACCTTTGTCTCTTTTGCTGCGAGAAATCTCGTCCCAATTACAACCCCAGATGCCCCTAGCGCAAAGGCCGCTGCAGCACCGCGTGCATCTGCAATCCCTCCAGATGCCAGCAACGGAATACCGCCCAGGCCCTTTGCCTCGAGGACATCGGCTACCTCTGGCAGCAACGAAATAATGCTGGCTCCTCTTTCGAATCCATGCCCCCCAGCATCAGCACCCTGCATGATCAAAGCATCAGGTTTGGCCGACTTTGCGATCTTGACTGCAGCACTCACACTGCCAACTTGGATCCAGATCCTAGAATTTGGGCAGCTTTTGCGAATCTCTGTAGACCAACTGGTGTAGTCGTCAAGTTCCTTCGCAGCAAATAGCCAGATCACAGCCGGCTGATGTTTCCTGAGGATGGGCAGCACGGACTCGGGTTTGACGACGAAGGGTAGCAAGCCCACCCCGATAGGGAGCATATGACCCTGTCCAGTGAGAGCCTTCAGCTCGTCGGCTGCGACGTCTAATTCCTTCTCTAAGTCGTCAGGCATGATGGCACCGATCATCCCGAGACCGCCCGATTTAGTGACTGCGCTTGCAAGATCACCTCCAGCAAAGCCGCCCATGGGGGCGTTTACGATAAGTGGAGAGGATGTCCACGGCAGTTGAGACCTGAGCAAATCCGCCATGTTTGGGTGTGAGAGTTGTGGTGGAATGATGGAATCGATTGTTTTCAAATGAGTTGGAAGTCGCAGCACCCCAAGAAATGCTATTGCGCGTGGAATCTGGAAGGGCAACAGTGAAGCTGGGGAAAAGGCCAAGTCAATATTACCTTTGGATCACTTTATAAGGGACGGTGCATTCGGTGGAAGTCCTCTAGACTTTGCGCTTATGCTGGTCTCCAATTCATGACAAAGAACAGAGTATCAATGATTTCCGCGGAAAAAGAGAGAATACTTCTCGGGTTATTACTATGTTCCGATTTTGTTTTGGTGCCTTACGCTGACGGCGTTTTCGCCACGTCAGCCTCGTGAGGCGTGCCTAATTGTTAATCGATGGATGCGCCGTACTTCCTTTGGATCGCGCCATCTAGAGTAATCCGCACAATTTACCGATGCTAACTAAGTAATTTCAGTATTTTGAGAGAAAGTAAATATGTTCCTCTTGACCCGAGGCGAGAGGGGGTTGCACCATCCACTCTGCCGACCACCCCAGGCAGCTTGCTTTCGGCGGTCAAATGAAAGAACATGGTGGCCCATCGTCGATGTGATACTATTCCAATAGCTTTGTGGCGGCTTCTAGCCTTTCTTCAATGATCACACTCCATCGCCTCGCATTTGTGATGTTCTTGTCTTCGAAGCTCTCAACAAGGCCGGGGTAGGTGGCGCCGGCGTAACCAGTCCACCGCCCAGGGGCAAAGACAACATGCTTGAACCAAGGCCTGTGATCTAGGCCACCCGGAAAAAGAAACTGCCGCTCCAGTGTTTTGTACTTTTCGTTTGCGTCCCGCACTTCGTAGAAAAGTCTCACCTTCCTCCACCAATCCCACCATGGCACGTTTTCCGCGAGCTTTTTCGTCAGGTCGGCCGTATAATTGTCAAACCTCGTTGCGGCTTTGCGGAATTCTGCTGTAGCATTGTCAAGTGCCTGGAAGCTGAAGCTCGACCCTGCAAAGAGCGTTTTTGATCTCTCTTTGACGTCGTCCAAATAGGCGCTGAGACCATTGGCATAGTCTTGAGCGCTCAAGGACAGGACAGGAGTTTCACTCAACTGAGCAGTCACCAGTGCCAATATCTTGGCTACAGTGACATGGTAGTGCCATCCGTTATCCCCGTAATTATCCATCCAGTGGAAAGAATCATAGTTTGAGTGGTAATGGTAAACGGCGTCCTTCGGTCCGCTTGCAAAGCCGAAATCAAGCGATGGGATACCGGCAAAGTCCTGGAAGGCTGTGAAGTCGCTACCAGATCCCATCGTGCGTACATGACCATCCCAAACATCAGCGACTGACTGCCCTTTGGTGGTCTGGTTGGGCGAAGGCACTGAGGCGGTTACGGCGTACAAGATCTTGCTTAGCAATGGAGACGCAGCGGCTTCGAAGTGTGTTCCGCGCGCACCAACGTCCACATTGAGGTAGGCAACAGTGCTGCTAGAAAGCCATGGGAGATATTCTTCGACCCATTCCGTCGAACCAATAAGGCCATACTCTTCGCCGTCCCAGCTTGCAAAGACAATTGTTCGAAGTGGCTTCCATCCAGCCTTGAGCGCTTCTCCGAAAGACCGAATGACTTCATTCAATGCTGCAGAGCCCGAATTGGGATCTCCCGCGCCTCCTGCAATCCACGCATCTCGATGATTTCCAACGACAATTACCTCGTCCTTGGCTGTGCCATTGATAATACCAATAACGTTCCACAGTGGTGTTGTGACATATTCTTGCTCATTCATCAGGTTGAGGACCGTGGAATCGGGTGATGGGCCAATATTGTATTCCACACCCTTGTGAGCTAACCCTCCGCCTTGCCAATTGTTGTTAAATGAGCTGGCATTGGGCCCGTGGCCGTTCAATGCCTTTAGAAGAGGGAGGGCATCGGCATAAGAAATGGGAAGCGAGGGGATTCGAGGAGTGGAGCCATGGGGATCGACGCGAGGTACACCAGGCTTAGAGGGATAACCAGGCGTTGTCGGATCGCCAGGGAGTGTGCCTGCGCCTGTCAGCATGTGTCAGTTGTGGAAGCTTGAGAAACACACTGATGTATTGCGTACTGCCTCTTTGCACGCTGCTGGGATTTCTAGCTGGCCCATCTGGGTATGTCTTGTATCCGTTCTCCTCCGTGATGTCGCCATCCTCCTGAGGATCGGAGTATATGACTACTCCGACCATGCCCAATTCTTGAGCTCTCTTTACCTTGAGTCCCCGGAAGATGCGGCCATATTTCGCTAGGGCAATCTTTCCCTCTAAGGTGATGTTTGCAGCTCGTAGATCTTCGAAGTCTTGATACGTGCCAAAGTTGACGTAAACATATGGCGCAGTCACATTGCCGCTGGCGGAGTAGCCATGGAATGTTGGAATGCGGTCTTTCAATGAAGTTGTTGGGTCCTCATCGATTATGTCTTCTTCAAGGCTGCATTCATACTTGACCTTGTGCCCGTCCAACAAGGCCAGTCGGTGATCACTCGGATAGTTTATGAACACGTCGTAGGCAACAATATCCGACTTGACCCCGAACTCTTCCCATCTCTCTCTTGTCCACAGAGCTTGACTCAAATTCTTGCCAGCAAGATGAGGACCCGACGTATAGTATTCGCTCCACGAGCGTGCCTTATCCTCATTGGGCGTCTCCAGGAGCAGCTCAATGAGTTCGTCAAAGGTGACGCCGGCGCTTTGTGGCCATGATCGAGGATAAGGACTAGACCAAGGAAAGTAGGACGAGACAAAGTCGTGGCCACGAGGCAGTATGGCGACCGGCAGAAGAAAGCAGATAACAATGGCTATCAGACCGCTCGCGAGTGCAATGGAACAAAAGCGTTTCAACGTCGTGTGCGGATATCTTGGTCGGCGCCGAGTTACGTAGACAGTCGTGATAAGCGGCGTGCGTTCATCCATGACGGTCGCATCCTATCAAAGGGGTCAAAGGAGACTTCGCGCCGAACAAATCTCCCTGTTGTCCCTCTACAGGCCTCAACAATAGGACTGGGGACTGAACTGAAGCTCGCATGAGAAGAGTAGAAGAGGTCATGTCCGCAATTGCCCTTTGCCCTGGTCCCACCCCAACCCTTTCGGGCAAGTCCGCCGATATTAATAGAGGCCAGATCGATGGATGGCAAGAATGGCAGGATGGAATAATAGGGCCAACTGCACTAGTACATCAGGATGAGCACCACTGTCGACACCATCGCCATCTACCACCCACCGCCTTATGAGAAGTCTTGCATTTGTCCCTTGCCAATGAGTTCTGGGAGCCACGAGGCACGCTTGCTAACATAAAACTCCACACCAGGCTCTGCCGTTTCCACCCCAGATACATTATCAAGAGAACCAGCCAGGATGAGAATTACACCGGGGAAACCCTCAGCATCTCCGACCTTGCTGATGACATTGCCACAATTCGCACAGAAAGAGTATGTTAAAGTCATTCCACTATCTTGCGTCGTCGCATATGTTTTGGGTGTCCCGACTGTGACCTTGAAATTCCCCTCTGGGACAACAATATTGGTCGTGAACACGCTGCCACTGACGTGTCGACAAGTTATGCATTGGCATATCGCCTGGATGGCTTAGCCACAAATTAAGATGTTGAGACAATGGATCTTACCTTCATGACAGGCTCGCCGCTATACTCATATTTGAGTTGGCTGCAAAGGCAGCCTCCGGTTGGCATCGCAATATCTTTCAAAAGGTCACTGGCCTACCGTGAGGTGTGTCAACGTATGATTATTTGTCGGATCTCAATAATGGGTAGGGCATCATTTATACTTTATGTACCTGCCATGTTGCGATATTCACGTAACTGCAAGCAGGAGTCCATCACCCGGGACTATGCCGTAGACCGAAGGAGAGTATACGGGCTAACAATGTCGTGGGCCATCAAAATCGCCTTCAGAATCTGCTTCGTAGGTCGGTCTTGGAATCCTTTCATGTTGCGGATTTGCTCGCATGCTTAGTACTGCCTACATTTGTCGGCTACTATGGTCTTACCTGCGCCTGAATTGACTTTACGATTGGAAACTTCTGTTGACGCTCTTGAAAGGTGTCAGCATGTCAATCAAGGCCGCAATAATGCACAAGGATCATGCCTCCCGTGTCCCTGGCTAACCCGTGTTTTGGAAACCTTATTCAAAGCCCACTCGGCGATGGCTCGCTCATGCCTTCATATTTTTGATCTAACAATTGGTATGAAGTCCTACACTCTCCAGGTCGAAAGGTCAGGCATTGAATCACTATAAAGCATCTGAGATTGCTTAAGGAGATTTTGGCTGGGAGCGATTTCGGTTACCCACACACGGCAGTGGCCATCAGCTTACTAGGCTACCTCCGGCTTCGCTGCCCAATCTTGCCGCTCTACGGACTTCGCGCCTTGGATGAAATCCCATGCTGGCTTCCGGCACGGTGCTTGTGGACATACCTTTCTATGGGCACTGGGCATCGATGGATGAAATTATAGTCCCGCGTTTCGGTTCAATCACTAATATGATGTTAGTGCTACTCACCGCCTTCATCAAGAACACCATAGTCTGTTACAGGACACAGGTTCTTCCGGATAGATATTGCAAACTGGGGCTTGATGGATTCTTGCTGCCAAGATAGATAGTATGCCTCCTCATCCTCCCTTACGAGTCGGAAACGGCACAATTAATTGTGTCAACATCAACAGGACAATCGATATTGTCACAAAGGACTTTACTCGAAGTCGTTGACCTGTTTTCTAGTCGACATCTCTTGTCTTTATCTTTGTCTTCTTCTTCTTCTTCTTCTTCTTCTTCTTCATCTTCCTCCATGATGAGTGGAGATCTCTCTGCGGAACGCAACCGCGAGATTGATGGACTCCAGATCGCCTGGTGGAAGAATTTGAGATGCGTACATGCCGCAATTGCCAGCACTGGGGTCGATCCACTAGAATGGTTAGCTTTAGATAACGATGGATCCAGGACTACGACGAACCCAGAACAGGTTTGGAAGGCCTCCCCATGACATTGTTCCCTTTTTACAGATATCGTCCACGTCTTCCATGTTCAAGATCCCCCCTAGGCCGAAATTCCACGCCCGACCGTCAACTCCGCCCCGAAACATTAGACCTGCCCCTTGCACGGTCACTGTCTCAACCAAACTCCCCTCATCCAAAAGCTGTGGTGAGAACATCAATTTTACGGTCTCTGGCTTGAGGAGCATGCCGTCATTTTTGAGCAAGGACACGAGCACTTTGATATAATCTTGAGCGGACGCATACAACCCCCCGCCACCTAGGTCGTCTTTTGGATTTGGATTGGGGTAAGGGTCGGCCGATACAAGGTCTCCTTGTGGTGTTCTGGCGGTCGTGGCACACAATCGATTGCGCAGCCTTTCGTTCTCCTGGAGACGAAAGCCTGTGGATACCATTCCAAGAGGATCCCAAATGTTCTTCTTCATGTACTGCCCCAGCGTCATTCCTCCATTCACCCGCTCGACCATTTTGCCGGCCCAATCGATGCTGCAGCTGTAGTTCCAGCCTTCACCGGGCTCAAACAAGAGAGGCATAAGATATTGTTTCCGCTAAGGCCCACCATGTCAGGATTCCAAAACGGCAAACTTTCAAGAAATCGATCTTACAATTTCACCTTCAGCTGGGCGGCCTGCCTCCCCGCGCCATTGTCGCCACTTCAGGAGATCTGGAGAAAGGAAATCATACCCCATCCCACTCGAATGTGTCAATAACTGGCGCAAGGTGATCTTCTTTGTTGCCTTTCTCAGCTCCGGCTCTCCTGTGTCTTGGTTCCAGCCAGTCAAGATGTCTGGTGACTCGAACTCATCAAGGATCGAGGAGACGTCGTCGTCGAGGTTTAGCTTACTCTGTTCGACACATTGCATTGCGGAAATGGTCGTCAGTAGTTTTGTACATGAGGCAATCCAGAAAGTAGTATCTTCAGTCATCGGTCTGGCAGTCTCCGGAATGACAGATGTGGTCCCTTTGGCATCATGATAGACTATATCACCTAGATCCAAGTTAACAAAGTTTTCACTGCGTAGAGATAAATAGCCCAATTAACCGGATGCGTCAGCTGCTATCACGACTGCGCCGACGATTTTTCGACCGGGACCAGGTTTGGTGGCAGATTCAAACTGCTCACTGAACGACATTATGAACGCAGACTGTGGAGGGATGGCAGACCAAGGACGTCTCTGAGAAGGTGTGCCTGTTCCTGGTAATGTGGTTGTGGCGTTTCAAAACGCGGCCAGGACATGGAAATGGCAAGGGAAACAAGAGCAATTTGGCTGGAATGTTACCGGTCTTCTAATATTCTTGCAAAGTATTTGACCTAAAGTATATCCAACGCGGGCAGAGGCTTTTTCGTCAAGTTCGACGTTCAGCGTCTCGGGTTCGCATGTTCGGTCGGCTCTCGAAAATTGAAAACCAACTAGGACCCCTCCCATGATCGGTAGTTGCCCACAACCCCACACTGGAGAAATCCTTCCCCCTCGGTGCCGAGCACCAACCGGAAGAGCGAAGCATCCAGCCTCGGGGCTGGTATAATGCAATCTTTGTATTCTGTGTTGGCAATGGACTGAGATATTGAAAGCTTCCCTCTTCCCAGAGGGGTATGACTGCCGTACCTATCCAGCGAATTTGCTAATTTATAAGTAGTCCACTCTCGACGCGAGCAACACCATCCATGGATCGACGGCATTTAAATTGATTCAACTTCAGACCCCGTAAATCTTTAGACAAATATCTACAGGTTATATTGACATATGGTCGAAATTAACCTGGAGGTATCTGGCGTCGACGGTTTCGTAAGAGAAACGTGGTTCGGGTTGGCCGTATGTGATGGTTGGGCGTCATCGGCTGTACAAAATTGTAGTCTGATGTTAGGAGATGATTTTGATATTGGTGCTGCCTGAGCCCGTATGTAAACGGCAATGGGCAGGTTTGGTGTACTTGGTGAATGAAACTAGATACAATTCAGCTTCAACAACAGAGCCGGGCACATTTCATAGAACTTCAGGCGAAAGAGCTCCACTCTGACGCAAGACTGACAGACCTTAACATGATTGCAGAGAACACATTCCAGCAACTGCCCAGATAGTGGGGTGATTGGGTAGATCTAGAGATTTCCATGGGGATAGCTCGTGGGGACGAGTTTAAGAGTCCACGCCGCGTGTCTCGACCTCCACGCCCATGAGATGGAATTGTATGAACATTTCACTTGCTTAATTTCTGGATAAGGAGGTGCGTTGGGCCCATGTTGACCGGTTCTTATCTTCACGAGCCCTGGCTTGCTGCTTGGTTTTGGGGCTGGTGATCCTGTCAATGATATGGTCGGCTTTTCGCCTTCTCTCGATCTCTTGCCAAATCCGGCTTTGAAAATCATGATGCCCTCTATGTTCATCCGACAATGATCTTCTGGTAGCGTCATCGGAGTTGCATGTTCGTAAATTATTCTGCCGATTTTCTGTGTATAAAGTAGCAGATGGTAAGGACGTCGGTGCCGACAAGGAGCCGTAGTGGGACGGATTTCTTGAGGAATTTCCCAAGCTTGGACTCTCATGGGCTATTTTGGATTGCTGAGCGTCCATGCAGAAGGGGTTTTCAGCCAAGGCCTGCCACAAGGAATTCGTCACATTGTGTCGCGTGCAGATTTGCGTGTGCCTGTTGGAGAAGATAATCACGTCGGTCTGCATTGGGATGAACTGGCTTTCCCTTTCTGTGTAGAGGAATGTGAAGCTGCGAACAGCAGGGAGTGTGTACGTATTCAGAGTGAATTGAAAGTCTTGGGATGTTTGGTGCTCAGCAAACAAGATTAAGATGTCTGGAGACGGACAAGATTTGGTTGATGTGTTGATTTGTAACAACCGAGCAACACACTTACCGGGGCATTCGGAGAAGGATGATATAGTTTGACGGTATTCGGAAGTCGAGCTCTACTTCTCGTCACCATATTGAACGTGTTAGTCTCTTACCGAAGTGGTGTAGCACCATTTTCCTGTACTGTAGCTAAAGCTGAAAGTGTTCGAGAACGTTGGATGTGCCGAGCGCGGTTTTCCGAAATTATGAAATGATGTACCAAGTATCTGCAAAGAAAATGGAGGACGTATATCATTCAAGACAGTCTCATGACATTTTGGATGGAGGCTTCCAGGTCCAAAGCAAAGGGCTGATTTTCGAATTATTGATCTGACCACTATCACAACAACCAGACTAGCAGGCAAGTGAGATTCTGAAAGATCCGGAGATAATCCGGTGAACCTCGGAATCGGATTCCTTTTGATCCGCCTATCAAGGCCACTCTTGGCGTGCGGAAGTTTTTCCCCGTCTCGCCGAGCAGTAGGGCTTCGCGTCGCGTCCGCCTCGTGCTTTCCAGCTGTGGCTGCTGATGCTGTGCTGCTCTATTCAGCGGATTCTCATTTGAAGCTGATTTCGCATCGTGGAAATTGATATAACAAACCAAGCATTCTTAACGGGCATTGCGCGTGGTAGCCGCCATACAGAACCTTCGAAGGGGAATGTCCGTTGTATATGCTCATTCTGCACGATGCATTACATTCAAGAGCTGAGGTTGGCTTCCATAATCACCGAGGCAGTTGTGTCCATCGCAAAAGCAGCAAGAGCATAATATATCGTACCTGCGGAAAAAGGAAAGTTAGAACCGGGGAAGGGAAATTCAACCGATTAAATGGTACGTCGCAGGCACTAAGGTAGGACAAGGACCCAAACAGCCCATATCTCCAAGTACTACCATTGGACGGAGAAGTTAACTGCGACTGAGCAACGATGGTGGAAACATGTCAAGGCTTGATTGTGGAAGCCTATATCTACCGATCGATGCCCGAAGTCCCAGCCCCCTCCTGATGGCGGCGCTTCGCATATTTCGGACGCTGCCACTCAGCTTGGAGCTCAAGGACATCAAGTTCTTTTTGCAGAGTTGGCAAGAGCATTCATGGCTGCGGGTTTCCAAAAGAACGAGGCTTCGAAAGCTCTAGTGGCCGACACTAACAGAGGTGGAACTACCCTTCTCCTGCGCTGATTGAATATTTTGTCCTCTCGCCGCGTTCTGTCCCCAGAATTGATTACAGCCACGACCAGCAAGAGTGATCTATTGTGTGCTGCCTGGTCTTTGCTTCGTTAGTAGCCTCCCTTTTATGCTCCGGCTCCCAAAAAACTCACCCTTTCGCCTCAGAAAAAAAACTGGACTTACATATGGACCGGTTAGGCTGACTAGACATAAATCTCGCAGCGAACCTGAAACCTCAAGTTGGATGCTGCTGTGATAGGAGCTTTGCTCGTATACGTTTCAACAGCTTCAATTGATCGCAAGAAGAATTCTACCTGTGGTGCCATTCAGATGGCGATGTGATTATACACCGAATGGTATCGATGCAGGAAGGACCGGAACAGACATTTATTTATTGAACTGAGGCTGCCCCTATCACCAAGTACGGGACCTGACGGGACGATGCCATTCTGGATTCAAGATGCAAGTCGAGTACTTGTAGGAAGGTTTGAACTTCGCCACTGGTTGATCTTTCGTGTGGATGCCATTGCCACAAGACTAATAATCACTTTTGGAGATCTCTTAATATATAGACTTTTGGAATTGGCTAGGAGTAGAAAAAGTTGCTCTGCCCAGAGTTCGATATCAGTTTGGCGCAGAGTTTTTTTGGGGGGCCGGCCTAGAGATACATTGAGAGGACTCCTATAGGTAGGTAGGCAAGCAGAATAATCTGTGGGCTTTTCGTACCGCCGTATGACTGTTTGCCACAATCTCTTGAGTTGTTTTGCACTTCTCATCTCTTTTTATTGGATTTGGATTGTTTTGCGGACTGGTTTAGAAAGTCAAAAGAGACAACACGCATTAGCAATCAAGCTCAGCAGTTTTGTATTTCTGAATCATCTCGTTCTGGACGAAAATAGGCTCTTAGTGATTTTCGATATTCTCGCCTGGAGGGGAGCTGGTTCTGCTTCCTTACGTGTAGGTGCTGACTCACGCAAGACTCCAAATTAACACAAAAGGAGAAAACTGAAATATACACCTCGTTAACAATTGTGAGGGGCACCACCGTAAGCAAAAGTCCAAGTATAGTTGACACCATGAAAGGGTGAAAGAACTACCTCGCTACTTATCAACAAGTAGGTACCAACAAGTACGGAAGTAGGCACGCAGCCAGTAGCAATGTAGAGAGAAGTATTACTAAAAGCGTTAGGCCTGAAATGCTTAATTTGATCCCCTCCACGAGACGACGAACCTCCTGACCAGCAGTCTCCCGGAATCATGCGATTTCGTTGTTTGTTTTGCGTCATTCGATTCAAACTCAACACTCTGGGATAGCTACGGTATTTCTTCGCCGGGAGCACTCAAAACTCTGCAGTTTCTTTGCCTAATGCGCGAAAATTGCCGTTTACTTCCTGGAGCTGTTGCGCCGCACTTCCGTTACCGCGAATTGCATCCATTCCTGAAACAAGATCAGGACCGAGGAGTTCAAAATCCATTGCGTCATGACTTGTCGAAGCGAATCTACGAGATATTCCCCTACTGTACCAAGTACTTGTTACTTGTTACTTGGGTCCATGCCGTGGTGTGATTCTGTATACTTGATAGAATCGTCTTGGAAACAAGAGTGGTGAGCCCTTTTTCCACTTCGGAACCCGATCACGTGGCTTTTCCGTCCTTTTTAATTCTGGGCACCACGCGAAAAGCTCGTGTGCAACTCAAATTGCGAGAGGAAAGGACGAATATATGAATGATATTGAGAGAGGCAATTTATTCCGATAGAGGTCTTAATACAAGAGCATTTTCATATTGTTATCGATGTTAGGTCCACTAGCCCACTCCAACTTTAACCAACTCAAACACTCTATACCTGACCCGGCATCCGATCGAGCTATCTATGTTGAATGTAAGCAATATTGCTCGCACGACGTCTGCTGCAGCCTCGGCGTCTTCAACTCCAGTCGATGCAGGAGATCCGTCAAAACATGCAATACCGATCGCTGCTTTTGCCCTCCTATTCACCATCCCAGCTCTCATAATACTGGCAATAATCATTGCATTCTGGTACGCCTAGACAGTCCCCTCGGCTCCTGCGCTGGAGCGAAAGACGTATTCTTCCACTAACCATCCTTTCCGCGCTAGGTACGGTGCACGTTCAAGCTCGAGAACCCAAATTGCTATAATTAAAACGAAGGACGAGCAAAAGAAATTTGTGTTCAAGTCATTACCGGTTTCAATGACGTGGGGAGAGATACTGAAACTAAGGGACGTCGCCACGTCTTCGCATCAATCAGATTCTACTCCTATTGTTCAGGGAGATGACGTATGGTATGTTTGTTATTACTCTCGGATGGCCGAACTCAGCTAACGAGACTTGATTCACGGTAGTGCGGTATGCTTGGAGGAGCTCAAAGATGACGATGTAGTCCAGCGGCTCCCTCACTGTCATCACGTCTTTCACAGAGAGTGCTGCGAAAGGTGGATAGACAGCGAACTTCAGCACCGAGCTGTCACTCTGACCCTTTACGGCACTAGCAGCCTTGATTCGGATCCAGAAATTCTTACCAAGTATCAACTAAAATGTCCACTGTGCCGTACAAGATTAAGTGAAGAATCATCAGCGGAACCGTCTAGGATGGAGCCTGCCCACATTGCAGACGCGGCAAATATGGTCTAACAAATTGATATTATAATCGATATTTTTTATTTCAAGTTGGAAATGTCAATAGGACACTCTGCTGATTTTGCGTCTTTGTTTGGGTCAAGGGAGAGGGCTTAGTTCGCGCGTGAACCCGGATCGAATCGACAGATAACGGATACTTTAAAATGGAACAGGAAGGGCGGCAAGACAAAGAACGTGCTTGATTTCCTTTCCGAGCAAGTACTCGACCATGTACTTGGTAGGTATCCTCGGCTGGGACGCCACTGAAAGATTCCATGCAAGGCAGAACGAGGCGGACTAGACAAAAAGGGGATTGGTGGCAATATGAAGCGACAAGCTTCGCCTACCAATGCACACAGAGAATCGCCTCATTTTAGCAATCCGCTGCTGCAAGATTTCATGCCAACTTGCGTCCAAAGCAGCATTCCGGTAACCCTTACATCGGATGCGCAAACCCCCAGACAATTAAGTATCTTGACCAATTACTTGCGACTAATGACGGCGCCATCTGCATGCCTTAAAGGTGCGGAGTAGCTTACGATGGTGGTGTGAGGCAAAGAATTCTAATTGGCACTTCGCAAAGCTTCTGACTTTGAATAGCCAGAGTTCTTATTCGTCTTGTCGTTGCCTCACACCACCTTAACCAGTAGATTGAACGAGATCGATAGTCTTAAGATCAAGAGAATCCCGTGACTGAGCAAGAACACTGTCCTTTTAATAAAGTGCATTGTTGGTAGGTCTGCTCTCGAAGACTATGTAAGTTTCGAGCTCACTCGCTAATCCAGTATCAAACTCTATGAGATTTTGTTGGACAACATATTGTGCAGATCAAACTTGAAGCTTCCCATCAATCAATTACAACATGGCTTCGGATTCGAACGAAGAACCATCAAACTCGATGCCCTTGTCGCAACTCCCTATATGTGCCTTGGAGATGGGGAAGAATTTGTACCCTGATCCATTGCATTTCAAGACTGCCGATCACTTGATCAAGTTTCGAAGGGCCGCTGACTACGTTTCTGCTGGTAAGTAACTAGCGAAATCATAGTGCTCATACTGACAAGCCTATGGCGATGATTTTCCTCCGAGACAATGCCCTTCTTGAGCGTGACCTTGCTCACGACGACATTAAACATACTATCGGTTAGTCGTTCGAGTCGTATTCTTCTGCAATCGATAATAATTGAAAAAAAGGCTACTGGGGCATCTCCCCTGGAATTACATTAATTTTTGCACATCTGAACCTTATCATTCAGAAGTACGACCAGCAAGTGATTTTGCTCGTTGGACCTAACTATGCTGTTCCTGCTATCCTTGCTTGCCTATGGTTGGAACGGTCCCTGGAGCGCTTCTACCCGCGCTATAGCAGAGACAAGAAAGGTCTTTATAATTTGGTGACTAGTTTCAGCGTTCCTGGAGGGTTCCCAAGGTGAGGTGTCCCCAAGCATAGCAAGGGAGCCTGGTGAACTAACTCATTCTTAGTCATGTCAATGCCGGGGTTCCAGGCTGTATTCATGAAGGCGGAGAGATGGGGCACGCTCTTGGAACAGCGTTTGGTTGCGTCATGGATAACCCGGATTTGATCAGTGTGGTGGTGGTAGGTGACGGTGAAGCTGAAAGCGGGCCTACGGCGACGTAAGTCTCTCCCTTCAGCAATGATCTCAGCACTAACAGCACAAGTGCATGGCATATGTGTCGGTATATTGACCCCAAGAAGTCGGGGGCTGTCTTGCCAATCCTGTATTTGAAAAGCTTCAAGAGTGGCGGAAGGACAATATTTGGATCAATGGACAATTCCGAGCTGTGCTGTCTTTTTGCAGGATATGGTTATGAGCCATGCATTGTGGACGACATCAATGATATTGACCGTGAACTCAATACAGCCTTGTCATGGGCTGTAGAGTCAATCCAAAACATCCAGATCGATGCACAAGCCGGCTCATCGAACGACAAACCCAGATGGCCAATGATTATTCTCAGAATACCCGAAGGTTGGGGCTACCCACACTTGGCCCCGGGAGAACACTTCGCAGGTTCGTTCCATGGCCATGAAGTCCTCTTACCGCGCGCCAAAATACATCAAGGAGAACTCCAGCACCTCCAAGAGTGGTTGAAATCCTACCAGCCAAGTGAGGTTATCCCAGAGGGATCAATATGTCAAGAAATTGAAAACATTCTACCACCAAATGAGAAGCTGCGCTTGGGGCAAAACCGTCTGACATGGGATGTCCACCATCGTCTGGATGTGCCTGAATGGCGACATTTTGCTGCAGCAAAAGGGAACCATCACAGTTTCCTCAAAGCTGCAGCTGTCTATCTCGATGAGACACTCTCACTGAACAGAAACTCTCTGCGCATCTTTTCTCCGGATAACGTCGTCAGTCAGAGACTCGACAGGATATCAAACCGCACATTCCGCAGTTTCCAGTGCGACGGAGCAAGAATTGACAAAAGCGGACAAGTGATAGAGTTCGCGTCCGAACACACCTGCCAAGGTACGCTCACGCATCGTCGTGGACTTCGTGTCCTCACTGACAATGAATCGTTTAGCTTTGATACAAGGTTACACAATCACAGGCCGGACCGGGATTATTGCAGCCGATGAGAGTCGTTTCCCTGTCATTGCTACGATGATGACCCAATACAGCAAGTTTCTGCGGATGTCGAGGAATATCCCCTGGCGCAAAGATGTCAGCAGCCTGACTTACGTTACTACCAGTACTTGGACTCGACCTGAGCCGAATGGTTTGTCAAATCAGAACCCAAGCTTCATTGGTTCCGTGCTGAACCTGAGACCCACCATTGGAAGAGTGTATCTACCACCTGACGCGAACGTCTTCCTCTCAACATTGGCTCATTGTTTGAGATCACGAAATTACGTCAATCTCATCGTGGCCTCAGAACACGCAGGCCCTGTTTGGCTGAGTGCGGAGGAAGCGGAAATTCACAGCAGAGCCGGTGGAGGTGTCTTCAAATTTGCCAGCACGGATGATGGTATCGATCCAGATGTGGTGCTCGTTGGAGTTGGAGCAGATACAACTTTCGAGGTCGTTGCGGCAGCGGCGTATCTACGAAAACTTGCATCTTCTCTATCTCTGCGCGTGGTCAATGTCACCGATTTAATGATACTGGGACGCGAAGGGTCTCATCCCCATGCCTTGAGCGACCGCGATTTCGACACGCTATTCACCCCACACAGAGAAATCCATTTTACCTATCACGGTTACGCCAATGAACTACAGGGATTACTTTTTGGGAGACCGAAACTGGACAGAGTCTCCATCTCGTCCTTCCAGAACGAATTCGGAGCCACCACTCCATTTCAGACTCTTCTCCGAAACAAGTGCAGCCGGTATCATGTTGCCGAAGCAGCCCTCCGTGGCGCCGCGAAATGCAATCCGCATGTTGCAGTAGACCTTCAAAAGCTCGTCGCGCATGTTCAGCACGAAAGAGCAAAAGTCGACCAGTTCATTGTCAAACATGGCACTGACCCCGGCGGCATGTACGATATTCCCAAGTTTTCCAAACCCCATAATCGTCACCTGCCGGCTGGAGGACAAACATGGGAAGCACACGATCGCACATACCACTTGCCCGAGGATGATTTCAGTCCTTTCGAAAACGTAACCGGAGCAGTCTAGCTGTTTGAAGGGCCGCTAATAGTGTGAAAGAATGTTTGTCAAAGGTCTGACCTGTCTGAATGTGAAATCATTCTATCTGTGTTAATAGCTAAGGAGAAATCTCCTAAAATATTCCTTGACACATAAAAGAAGTAGGCCCTTATTTTGAACATGTTAAGTAGTTTGGTTTGAGAACGTTGATGTACACCTAGGAGGAGCTCCGTGGCAGTGCCGAAGAGCAATCGTATGGAACAGAACCCCTTCGACACTGTGTTGTGCGCTGATATAAACCAAAGGGTCGTGAAATGTTCAACTCTGATCGAAATACGCAAAGCCATTCACTAAACTTAGCAAATATTAAGACATTGAACAGAGAAATTTGAGCCATTTACTGCTCCTCGAGATCGTGCTATCATTCTATCCTATCACACAAGCAGTCTTCGAGAATCTCGTCTGAACAATCTGATAATGTAGCTTCCAGCTTTGGTGAGCATTCAAGTATTTTTGGAACCCATTCGCTTGGGTTGCGCCCTGCATTTTCCTTCGTATAAGGTAGGCACCATTCTCAGCATCGTTTCGTTCAGTCAAAACGAGGAATACTAACAGATGATCGCCCAATATCTTTAGGTGCCAAACCTTTTCCACAATCCTTCACCACACTTTCCGAAGCTGAAAGTCCGAGGGACCCGCCCGCCTTCTGCAGCGTAGACATAATAGGTTTGGTTTCCTTTTAGTGGCAGAGATGATGTTGTCAGTAATATGTCCATCCGTTTGACGCGTTGCTACTACTTGATGGTACTCACTGCAGGTACTGCCATCATTCACTATAATATTGGTTGTTTCATCGATGATATAGTTGTTCTTCTGCGCAGCCAAAAGTTCTTCAGTGTAAATGGAGACGGTCAGGTTATATATGACGGATTATCATGCCGGCGATATCTAGTTGCTGGCGTATGGAGCCAAGGCTGCCGAAACGTAAAGTAGAATTTAGGCCGGTATACTGTTAGACGGTGACGTACGATGAGATTCCAAGGTTCAAGGGGTCGTACTGGTAGAGTCGGCATGAAGAACATACGATCCAAACTCGAAAGGATTACTTCAAATTCAATGGTGCGAGTGACAAATTATCACGCTACAGTCTTCCGACTTTCGGTTGGCATCACACCACGTCTTAGCAGCACCGGCTGAGAAATTCGTATTCGTGCGTCATGTGAACTTTGGCACCTCTGAGCGAGCAGTAGTAGGTGAATTTACAGGACCTGGCCATTAAATGCGAAAAATAAAAAGGACGCAGATTCGAAACTGTACTCAGCTGCGCTAGAGTCACATTTCCCATAAAACTTAGCTATACGTGTTAATCCGATTCAACACCAGACAAAAAGATGTCTGTTTTAGTTGCGTATGCATCAGCAAGAGGCTCGACTGGCGAGATTGCAGAGCGCATCGCCGAGAAGCTGCGGGAATCTTGTCCCTCCATGACGGTGAGGTGTTCGCCGATCAATGCGGTCGATGTCACATCCCTACCCTCCTACTCCGCTGTCGTCGTAGGCAGCGCGATCCACATGGGTTCATGGTTAAGCCCTGCCCGCCACTTCATTCACAATAATGCAACCGTTCTGAAAGAAACGGCGGTGTGGGCTTTCAGCGTTGGTATGCCGCCAAAAGAAGAAGATCGGAGGAAGGAGGAGCAGATGGTGGAAGAGAAAATTCGCAAGACGTTGCCAAACCTACGTCGCCATGAGTTGTTTGAAGGCCGCTTTAACAAAAATGATCTACCCTGGTTCGGGCGCATCATAATATCCTGCTGTATACCTAAGGAGAAGACCAAATTTGGAGATTCAAGAGATTGGGTCGAAATCAATGCGTGGGCGGAGGGTATTGGAAAGGACATTAGTGTTCTTTCTGGTGGAGGGACTCAATGAAAACCCAAGTGGTGACACTGTCCGCCGAAGTCGATAGTGATCAGCAGGCATCAGAGAACCGGCTACTTTCTTGGCTAGGGTTGGTCTCTATCGGACGCTCGATAAAGATAAACTGTTTGGGCTTTATAGGTTACTATTCTTGAGGGGGAAAGTAATTGGTCAAAAGTGAAATTTCACGCACCCACTTTTAAATGCGACCTTGTTTGCCATCCAAAGGCGCAGCTCAATTTGATCTTTGACAACCGCACTTGGCCAGCACATTGATAATCCTCTGACCGATATAATCTCTAGACTCTTCCGTGACTTTAAGAACCATTTCCTCACACGCCTGGCTGTGCAAAGTCTGGCGGTCTTGGCCAGTTGTTTAATTCAACAGAAACAACTCCGACTCGGACCCATTGCGAAACCGTTGAAGTATCATTGGTAAGTACGTATGGCATATACCAACCAGGAGGCAAAGAACAGGGATTTAGCGAGGCAGTAGCCGTGCAAGTCATTCCAAACGGCTCATAGCAGGGAACGTTGTTCGGTGATTGATGCTTTTGCCGCCAGTGTTCGAAACGGCTCCGTGTCAGAGATCGAGAGGGTTGAACTTGCGAACTGTCTATCTGAGAAGGTGAGGTCACCTGGCTATGTACAAGAGATCTAAATGCTAAAAGGAAGAAGTTGGGCATGTCCTTGATATTGGGACATTCCGAGGAGAGGCAATTTAACGCTGGTTGAAGTAGAGGTGACTTCTAACATCGCTCCCTGGTTATGGCTCCTGCGAGCGGCATAAGCCTGGTTGGCGTATTCTGTTTAGGAGGTATGGGAGGGATTAACACCTCATTGTGCGGAAAGGGGACATCTTCTAGATCAGAGCCGAATACCAAAGGCGGCCGTCAAGCACCCGTGTTGCCTTGATTGACTGTTGTGTTAGCCATCACTGCTATTCGGTTGTCGGGAGGCTTGTCCGGGTGATATGGGACTGCATTATGATTTAGATCCGTTACATGGCTGAACTTAAGGATTATGTAGGTGACGTCAGACAACGCAACCAGACACGAAATGACACGCTTGGAAGGCATCCGCTCGATAATCCAGTTGGCATCAGGCATTTCGGATTCGATTGAGACGCAGTTGTCGAGGGTAATTTTGAGACCAGCCATCGAGCTACCGGAAATGACGTTTCAAAGAGCATATATGTATAGAGCATGTTGGAGAAGAAGCATAGCCGTATTGTCCATGGGATGAGAACGACCGGCTAAGAACGGACCAACAGCGCCCGGAATCTGTAATATCTGTTAGTCTGTCTAAAGATCAAAGATTAAATGCCAATGGAGCCCGTAAGTCCAAGACGATCTTGCGCAAAGTAGAAAACTGGGTCGCGGGCACTCACGAAGTCTGCAGTGTCTTCTCGTGTAGGATCCGTACCTCATTGTAGTATACGATGAAAGACACAGCTAGAAGGAAGGACTGCTGGGTATGGGTTCAAGCTGCATTGACCAGTGTGACCTAGGTAGCCACAATACAGCGACCCAGGAAAGCCCACAGGATGAGGGTGTGTCTCCAAGAACAACACAAGGGGGGCGTCCGACCCAGTCCCACCGCCGACGACGAGAAGAGTCCGTTAGCCATAATCATTGCAGTTGAATACCATCAGGCGGCCATGAGGGGGAGTTCATTGGCATCCCGCTGCTACTCATTCACTACCCATACACCGACTGAACCATCTGGGGAGTAGAGGCGGATGTCATTTGTGGCATCGTTTGTCCACCCGCTGATATTGATCCGTTGTTCAGCCTTGTCTGGAACTGTTTAGCCTGCAAAGCAGAAAGTATCGCCTTCGTATGTGTGGGTCTCGACGCCTTCGTGTAATTATTCAGCAACATCAGGCCAGGCTCGCAGGTCCCGGTCGAGTTATTGGCGGGTTAGTCCCTAAGTTCTCCACGTAAAGGTATCTTGTTGTTGAGACCAACCGCGGTGATAAGCGGATTGAGTGGCCCACCAATGAGGAATTTGTATCGTCTTGCAGCTGGACCGGTCGCAAAACTCCAGGATTCGAGAGGCTCGCCTGTTGAATTGTAGACTGGAATTCGAACGCCTTGACCACCGATTTGCGATGTATTGCTGGAACGCGGCATATTGCAGGCTGGTTCCAGCATAGATTGGCTTCCCATGGCGATGACATTTTGCCTGATACTAAAGAAAGATTGTTCTCCATATTCCATTCCACCTGCCCCGGCACCCAAACTCGACACTACGAGAAAATGGCAACGTTTTCCATCACTCACGAACCAAGATCGAATATAACACAGAGTCAACATTTCTACGTTCTGACCTCCTTCCCTTCGTGTCCGAGGACTGACATTTGGTAGCAGAGAATGATCCTTCGTATATGCCTCTCCAAATGACACTTGGGTGTCAACTTTCCACCGAGGCTAACATCCGCTCTCCTTCTCTCGGACTGCCTGGATCTTCCTACATGCAATCCGGTTCCCGTTGATGTTAATCTGCATATTTGTTTCGTATCCTCTCACCGCATTGGTAAAAGATGAATGGTACGGGAATCAGAAGAACCGAGATGAAGCTAGGAATACTACTTGCCCAACCAGCACCCAGATTCTCGTACATAGCATGCGTAAAGATTAGAACCCTGTTACTCTGTCAGCTATTGTCTGGAATTCCGAATAACGCTCTTACGCCGCTGCAGATCCGCAGCGCGGAAGATCGTTTGCTGCCAAAGCTGAGACGGCATGTTTCGTATATGCTAAAGCAAGATATGTAAGGATGCCTTGCTGTTTTGTGTTAGTCTCTGGCTGCCTCCAGATAAATGTCATTCGTGGCGTACAAAAAAATAGAAACAATGGAAACCCAAATGGGAGCGACCCAATTGTGGGAACAACCCAATTCCTAGAGATGGTCAGCTTGCTATGGCCGATAAGTAGATGTCAATATATGTCCTCGCTTCCCCTGCCCATCCGAACCAGGACATACTGACGGGGACGTAGAAAGAACCAAACAACATTGTCCAAAGCCACGCATCAAGTCGTGGAGGCTTCCCGTTGCGTTTCCACATTCCTCCGTACCGATATCGAATAAACCAGATCTGAAAAGTTAGACCACAGCCGACGCCGATGAAGACGTCGAAGAAGCTCAAGCCGACAAGTGTAGGTTTCCAGCCATATAGCTGGCCGTAGACGAAGGGAAATGCTTCGAAGAAAAGATATTCCAGTCCGTAAAGAAGCACTAAGTAGATAGAAAGAAGTAGACCAATATTAAGTTAGACTGAACCAAGGAAGGAGGTATCGTAAGTAGTGACCTATAGGTTCATAGATCAGCAACAAAAAAGGTCTGACCATGTAGATTCGCAGAGTATTGTTCAAACTGATCCTGCCAGGGGTCTCCGATTGGGACCTCCACTTAGGATTCCCCGTCCGCATTCGTAGCCTTACCGCTTTGTCGCTCGAGATTTTATCTGCTAAGGCATCTGGAAGGAAGAAAAATATGAGGTGGAGTGTGAATCCCGACATACACAAGATCACCCAAATGGCCCAACGCCAGCCATGACTTTGATACGCGAAGCCCCCCAAAAGGGGGCCAAGAACTGGCCCAAGAGCTGTGAGAGCTCCAGTTCCAAGACAGTATGGGACGTATTCGGATTCGTAGATGTCAACCACGCTGGCACCATAAACTGCAAGGACTGGACTGACAATAAGACCGGCAAGAAACCTTAAGGATAACAAAGTCCCAAGATTATGTATCAAAGCAATTGGTACTTAAATATAGACAAAGGCGGCAAGCGTTAAAATATAAATGAGATTTCGTCCGACCGCGGGGATTTCAGACAAAGGGCCCCAGGGCTGTATACTCGTTAATATCCATTCTCATGGGAATCACCTGCGCCGTACCATTGGCCCCAACCCATACCCAGCAACGAAAATGCTAATGCCAAGAGCAGCTACAGCAGGACTGCAGTCAAAATGCTCCATGATACCTGGGATGCCGCCTTAGAAGATCGAGGAGGATACGATGACAATGAAGGTGAGTATACCGATCTGGAACCCGTTATTAGGAGGACATCTGGCACAAGTCAATAGCACTGACCTCGAGAAGATCAAAACTCTGTACCGGAGTGGAGAAATTCTTCAGACTTGTAGGGTCATGATTGCGCTCCCAAGTAGCTAGAAACTCATCCTCCACGAATTTATTCGCGATCTCGACATCATCCTGGTATTGTCCAATTTCACCCCTTAGTGAATTTTGTGCCCCCTCTTGTTGTAAATTTTGGTCGCTGATTGCGCGACTTTCTTGCTGAGGACAGAATCTTGTGGTGGGAATATTTCCGCGGCTGGTTAACTGAGGAAGAGGATAAATTCTGATGCACGATGTTAGGTGAAGGCATAATGCAGCCGAGGTATTTTCAAAGAAGGTTGTTACAATATGCATGGTAGCAAGTGTGATTGAACTGAACTTGAGGCGGCCAGATCTTCCATCATCCGTACCTACCCTCATTTTATACTTTAACTCATTAATGGCCGGCCGAAAGAACTACCAAACAAGGCCGGCGACATCTGAATTTAGCTCTCCTTCAATGCTGTGGGTCACAAGTGTATTGTCAAGTCCAAAAAAAAGGAAAAAAGGGAATGGCTGTAGTTAGAGACGCGTACTTATTTTCCATATCTGGCACAACGGAGCGAGCTCATCTCAACAAACAGACTGTCGAACGGGCTAATTAGGGTTAATCTCTTCGAACTGATTTTCCGGTATGGGTATTCTAAAAGGAACACCTTTTGAATTCCATATTAATACAGTGAGGCGCAAAAAGTTTGAATACGCCTAATATGAAGTTCTGTTACCTAGCCTCGCTAGGTGAATTCAAACTTTTTGGGAATGGATCGGGGCCGCAAGTTCAAGCGCAAGTTCGTACAACCACAAGTTCGCTTACCTAGTGCTTGGTAGAAGCCAATTACACCTAATTTAGCTAGTGGCAATTTCCGCTCGCCATCCTCCGTATCCCTCCTCCTAGACCTCGCCGCCGCCTGACCTCGTCGCCGCCTGTTTGTATAGCCAACCTTGGTGTTGATCTCTCAGTCGTCCTACGAGTTAGGCAGGAAGCCTTGTTGCCTAGCCTCAACTAGCCTAGTAGTCCGTTTACGGACTCGTTTACCCCTGTCACTACCCATCGCAGGCGGCGCTGTCGATGGTGGCAAGGCCAGTTCAGGAGAGTCCTCAGGCGAAGGACTGCGGCGCGGCCGTGGCCGATCTAGCGTCTAAGGCACTAGGCGTGTTGGCCTAGTTAAGGTCGATGGCGGAGGGGTCTCTGGCACATCTTCCACCTCTTCCTCCCTAGCGTTTTCTATAGTAATCGGAGGTGGTCGATGTTGCCGTGGTGCCTGAACGACGTTCTGGACACTACTAGGCGTAAATCGAAAGGTGTGTATAAACGCCTTGTTAAGGATCCCTACTGATCCTAACTAGGTTAGGGTTCTCAGTAACAATCCTAGGATAGCATGAGCTGGTTGAGGAAGACACAAGATATGAGCAGGGTTCTCTATTACTAAGAACTGTATAGTCCAGTAGATAACATAAGTTAGCTACGAAGAGAGTGTAACTATCTAGGGTAGTGAGGGTGTATATATAATGCTTGCGCTCTGTGCGCTCTATGCGCTCTGTGCGCTCTGTTGACAGAGCCGGTAGAGCCAACAGAGCCAACAGGGCATATCACATGACCCAGCCTTATTCCTCCGTGGGTCCTTCTAAGTACCTAATGAGCGTAGTGAGTCGTGCCCGTACGACTCGTAGTCGGTCTTCCGCAAGGCTGTGTCTAACACTATCCTCCCTTCGATTAGACTCTTATTCTAAGAGTTCGTCTTAGCGATAATATAAAAGCGGGACACTACCCGGCTTAAATTTATCTAAGTCTAAAGATATCTTCCCTTCTTTCTTCCTTAGATATTCGTAAGGTTCTCCGCCAACGTTTCTTCGAGCGCCGCCTTCTCGCTAAAAAGATAAAGCGTCTAGATCTCTTAACTATAGCTTCTTATTCGAATTATGCTAGGTCGTTCTCCGTTTACTTTCTTCTAAAAGATAATTCTCGCTATAGTAAGTGTACTCGGAAAAATATAAAGTATAATAGTCAATATTTCGAGGAGGAGTTTTAGTCTCTAGAAAAGAAGAAGGAGAAATTAGAGAGTCGGTGCCGTGAGGCGCGTAAGGGAATAACGGAGCGGGCCCGGAGGCTATGCGACCGTATGGCTTAAGTGCGTACTAAGGCTGCTAAGTTTATGACCGAGTTAGCTAAGCTAGAGCGTCGGTTAGCTGGCTATCAGCGGTAAATAGAAGGATATACTCGCGCTTAGAGTAATATAGTGGTTCGGTAATTCTAGATGTTAGATACCCTTAATCGGGAGGAGGGGTATACGCCGAATGAACCTAAGCTATCGATAGCTCGTGAGTTCGCCTTCGACGATGAATAGCTAAATGCTTTACTAGCGTTAAGAACTACTTAGAATAATCCTTCCTTATTTTCTCTAGAAGTTCCTTCGAAAGGTTAGTCTTCGGTTCCTAGCTATTTTCGCACTCGTCGTATTCTAACTATTTAATTAGATATTGAGGCTAGCCGCGCCTAACGCGTTTTCTAAGAACTTTCTTAATATTATATTCCTCGGGTACTATCTCCTCATCTAGCGGAAGTGTTTAGATAATTTTAGCGTTCCGCGGTGCTAGTTTAAGGAGTGCTTTATGGAATACGTTATAAATCTTTATATTCTTTAGTAGTTCTAGTTAATATATAACGTCTCTAAGTTTATCTTTAATTCTAAATAGTTCGAGTTTCGTATAGTTTAACTTCGCGCTTAGTCTCTTTATTTTAATGTTTTTTCGTAAAAGGTAGACGGGGTCCCCCTTCTCTAGAAGCGATTTCTCGATTCGTTTCTTATTTACGTAACTTACTATTCTTTCTATGAGAAATCGTAGATCTAATTTAAGTTATTCGTGTAGTTCTTTTATAGTTAATGCTATGCTCTTAGCCCTCGGATTTAGGCTTTCGTCTATAACTTCTTCGAGTCGTGAGTAAAACCCATAGTTAGTAAAGAATGAGCTCATTTCTATTACTAACTTATAATTATTAAAGTAAAATTAAGTAACTAGTAATAGTCTTACCTAGTTTATCTAACTATAGTCTATGTACATCCTTAGATATTATTCTAAAGTCTAGTTCGTTCTTTCTATTTAACCGTCTATCTAAGGGTAGAACGATATAGATAGTTTATACTTCGTCCTTAATAACTTCATTAATATCTTCTAAAATTTAGATGTAAAGAGCTTATCTCTATCTATAATAATCTCTCTCGGTATTTTATAATTAGTAAAGACTATTTATAGAAACTTATATACGAATTCTTCTACTGTTAATTTCTTAAGATATAGTCTAAAGTATGAAAACTTCGTTAGTCTATCGTATATTATTAGTATACTATCGTAGGTCACTTCCGTGAGGGGTTCTTATAATTTAGGTAGTTTCGTAATGAAGTCGAATGTAATAGATGTTTAGGCTCCGTCGGGAACTTACAACGATTTTAGTAGTCCGTAGAGCCTATATCTCGCGTGCTTCGTCTACATATACACTTCGCACTGGTTAATAAATTCTTAGATCTCTTATCTTATGTACTTCTAAGGGTCGTAGTGTTAGGTGATGAGCTTAATCATTTTATCGGCTCCCGGGTGTCCCATTAATGGGTCGTTATGATAATACTTCATAACTTCTAGGCGTATAACTTCATTATATACTCTATCTACGAAGTGATATTTCGTTATATTAATTTTTAGATTAAATCGATAGTCGTCTTTCTCTGAGACTACTTCTACTGCTACGAGCACTAGTTATGCATATATAAGGTATTCTCCTTCTTATCGTAGTAAAGTTAATGAGGTTAGCTTTATATTCTTTATATAGTCTAGTCGTCGACTAAGGACATCTACTCGGCCGTTTTCTTTTCCTTTAATATAGTAGATCCTAAAGTTATGTATGGCGAGTGTTTCTACCCATCGCACTTATCTTCTATTAAGTATTTTAGTTATATTTCAGTATAAAAGATTCTTATAATCTAAATAGACCTTCACTAAATATTTAGATCCTTCTAAATACACTCTTTAATGTCTAAATACTTTCACTATAGCGAGTAATTCTTTATCGTAAATATCGTAGTGAAGCTCTAGTTCTATCATTTTTCGCGAGAAGTAGACGACTAATCTAACCTTCCCGTCTTATTCTACCTATATAAGGACCGTAGCGATCGCGCCATTTAATGCATCCGTCTTAAGGAGTATCTATAGATCCGAGTTAAAGATCGTAAGGATCGGGGCCTCGGTGAACGCTTTCTTAAGATTCTTAATCGCTTATCTAATAAGCTCTATTAAAGTAAAGGTCGCGACTCTTTTCTTTATTAGATTTATTAGGGGTGCAGTGATTCGCGAGTAGTTCCGTATAAACTTTCGATAGAAGTTGGCGAATCCTAGGAACGCTTATAGTTCCCTTAGTGTAGTTAGTTCTAGCCATTCTAATACACTTTTAATCTTATCGGGGTCTATCTTAAGTTCTTCTCGGGTAACTATATATTCTAAGAATTTAACACTATCTTTATGAAATTTACACTTTTCCAGCTTAATCGGTAACTAGTATTCCTAAAGGGCCTCTAGCACCTTCGTTACGTATTCCATATATTTCTCATAGATCTTAGAGTAGATTAATATATTATCTAAGTATACGACACAGAATATATTAAGATATTTTCTTAATATATTATTAATTAGTGCCTAAAACGTTACTAGGGCGTTGGTGAGTTTAAATGACATTACACAGTACTCGAATAATCTATATCGAGTTCTAAAAGTCGTTTTCTACTCTTCGCCTTCTTTTATACGTATACGGTAGTACGCGTCTCGAATATCGAGTATCGTAAAGTATCTAGCGCCTCTTAGCCGGTCTTATAGTTCATCGATTCGTGATAGCGGATAGATATTCTTAATAATAATGTCATTAAGCTTTCGATAGTCCATATATAATCGGAGTTTTCCATCTTTCTTTAGAGCGAATAGAATCGGATATCCTACTTCTAATTTCAATAGTCGAATATAGTCTTTAGCTATATTTTCTTTAAGATATTCTCGTAGAGCGACTTACTCTTTCTCCGATAGAGAGTAGAGAGGTTCGAATGTGGGTTGTTTTCCCTTCTATAAGTGGATTTTATAGTTCTATAGCTTATATTCCGGTAGTGTATTAGTTTCTATTCTTTTCTCGAATATTAATTTTAAGTGTGCGTATTATGGTGAATATTCTATAGTCGCATTATTAAAAACTCGTGCCGGTTACATCTAGATTATTTTCTTTACGTGGGTTTATGCCGCTCTTATTTCTATTTCTAGGGTTTTATTATCGTGGTCGCAGTTATCGAACCGCACCTAGGATTTAGCCTAGTCGATAATAGGGTTATGGTATTTTAGTTATGGTATCCTAAGAACTATATCGTATTTCATATCCATAATGTCGAGATCTAGCCTTTCCTAGTGATTATCGATCGTTAGTTATATCGCTTTTAGCTCGTGCGTAAGTTATATTATGATTATTCCATCGAATTCAGTAATTAAGTTAGATTCCGGCCTTAAAACTTTCTAGTCTTATAGCTTCTCTACTACCCTCGTGTATACGAGATTCTCTATATATCCTAAATCTATTAGAATACTAACTTCTTAGTCTTTAAGTATTTCTCTAAGGAATATAGCCCTAGCGTTAGACCTTATGGCCGTATTCACTTCGAGTTTCAACTTTCGTCTTTCTTCTCTAGTCCTAACTAGACGTACGTCTTTACTATTAATCTTTTAGCGCTAGCGTTTTCTAGAGATATATTTTCGATGATATAGATGCCTCTTATCCTCCCACTAACTTAGTTTTTTAGCTAGTGAAGGTAGTCTATTCTTCCACCTTAAGGTTATAATACGTCGTAGTTATAGTCGTTATAACGTTAGATTAACTCGGTGTGGGCTTATTATACTTCGATAGCCGTCATACCTAGCTTCTTGAGCTGTAAATAGTCGAGATGCTACTCATAGAGGTGTGGAATTAATCGGAGTGGACAGCTATAAACGCGGTTATAAGGAAATAGTCCGGCGATAAATACGTTGAGTAAAGTCTTAATGTATCGTGGGACTAGAACTCCTCGCTCCCGGTATACGCGTATAGTTACCTATACCCCGGCTTCGGCTCGATCCATAATCCTCATGTAATTAATTCGTTCGCGGATCTTTTCTTCTAGAAGTCTTACCATTCTAGCAATATCTAAGATATCCCTTTCGGTAAGAGATCGTAGGAAGGCCTCTTCTTAGTTTATAGTCTCCCTTACTTCGCGGATAATCTATTCCGTCTATACTATCGTCGCTATAACTCGTTTAGTAGCTTCTCGAATTAATTATTTAATTTCTTTCTCCGTGAAGGATTCTTTAGGTCCCTATATTTAGCTCTCCTTAGTGTAATCGGGGTCTAAGTCGTATTTAGAATTAGCCATATTATATTCGAGTGGCGTCGTATCATCGAAAGAAATCTAGATTAGTGGTTATTCTTATAGATTTCCTTCTTAGTGAGCGTATATAAAATCTAGGTGAGTGTTAACCCATAAATATTCTTAACTTCGGTATATATAAATTCTAAAGATTATTTCTATGTCTACCGATAATTCATTTAGTTCGTACACCGTATGATTATGTTCTATAATTCGCCGTAGATAGTAAGGGTCGAAGCATAGTTTCCTTATTCAATACTTAGTTCGAATATAGATCTTATTAGTAGTAATTTCCGTAATAACCGCTTTCCCTTAATTCATAGAGTCGCCTAGGCGTATATATCCTCCTTTAGCTATATTAGCTTCTAGGGCTATTTTAGCGACTTTCTTCTACTTCGGTTACTTTTCTACGGCAGCGGCCTACTTCTTCTTCTATTTATATTTCTTTACGTAGTGTCCTAGCTTCCCGTAGCTATAGTAAATAACTTCTTTCTTTTTCCCGAAAGATTTCTTTAGTTTATTCTTTCTAAAGTTATTTCGCCGTTTCTACGCCTAGCTTAGATTCATAGATTAGGGTCCGTAGTACGGTTTACGTCTCTTCTAGATATTTATCTATTAGACCTTCGTAGCTTATATCTTTCTAAGGTTATAAAGTTCTTATTATCGATATTCTTTAATATCGTTATCTTCTTTAATAGCGATAGTAATCTAGTCTTCTAGAGTAGTCTTTTTAAGGTGTCATAGTTCCTACTTAATCTTTAATTTTAGTTCTTCCCTAAAGATCGAAATAGTAATATTATTCTACTATTCTAGAGCTATATTTAGTATTCTAAATTTTATCGCGTATTCTTAAACTAATTTCGTCTATCGAAGGCCCACTATTTTCTTTTAGACTTTCTTTTTCTTATTCTTTACCCTAAACACTAGCTTCATCATTTCCTTAAACCCTATGAACGTTTCGAATAGGTTAATAGTTTCGTCTTCTCTATCGTCTTCTTCGTTTTCTATATAATTCTTAATGAAGGGTCTAAGTTATGCCTTAGTGTCTTCTTTAAAATAGCTTCCCATAAAAAGAATCTTCTGTAAGTCGTTCTGGAAGTTAGTGAGGTTCATTAGAATATATATATCTACATAGTGAATAAAGGATATAAGCTTAGACTCTACGCCGTTAAAGGGCTTAGGTGGGTTACTAATCTTCCCTTTACTAACTATTAATAGCACGTCTCTTAATGAGCTTACTACACTTATTCCGTACGTCGATAGTGGTGCACTGGCCGTAGTTCTTAGGATACTTAGTGTTAGTCTTAGTATACTCGAGGTTATCGACATCGTATTATCGTTGAGTGATAGTCGTGCAGTACGTTGCGTAAGTTCGTTTATAGATAAGGCGAGTCGGTTTAGTCTGCTTATAGAGGTTATTCTCTATAACGGGGGTGATAGCCAAAGTGTTAAGGATCCCTATTAATCCTAACTAGGTTAGAGTTCTTAGTAATAATCCTAGGATAGTATAAGCTAATTAAGGAAAACATAAGGTATAAGTAGGGTTCTCTATTACTAAGAACTATATAGTTTAGTAAATAATATAAGTTAACTACGAAGAGAGTGTAACTATCTAGGGTAGTGAGGGTGTATATATAATGCTTACGCTCTATACGCTCTATGCGCTCTATGCGCTCTATTAACAGAGCCGGCAGGGCTAATAGAGCCAACAGGGCATATTACATAACCTAGCCTTATTCCTCCGTGAATCCTTCTAAGTGCCTAATGAGCGTGGTGAGTCGTGCCCGTGCGACTCGTAGTCGGTCTTCCGTAAGGCTATGTCTAACACTAATCTCGATAATAAATTCTTTCGTAATGAGCGACAACGATCTCTAGAAGCTATAGTTCTTAGCTAGATCTTTCGACGTATAGAATAATAAGTAATTCGTAAGATCGTCGAGACTAATTAACGACGAAGCCTTAAGATAAGATCTAGAAAATAAATAGTAATATAAATGTCTTAGATTTAAGCGGCCGTTAGAAGCTTAAATTAATACTCTCTATAAAAGGAAAGCTAATAAGATAAGACCTATAAATATTAATCGATAGAACGGCTTAATACCTAGAGAATTACTAAACTAAAGAATAAAGACTATTATTAAACTAGGGCGAGACTACTAGCTATGGACATTAACTTGTACGGCGGTGGGTATAGTCTTCTCTTAACGCGCACACTTAACTAAGGGAAGTTCTCTCTATTGGTAACTTAGTTACTTATATATTATATAAAAGATAGTCCCCCAGAACTATATAAGAAGAACCATAGTCTAGGGTCGGCGCCTCAGCTAATTATAACGCTATTCACCACTTCCAACTTCTCCCATTACATCCCTCCCATTATCGCTCGCTTTCTTAACGGCCTCGCTTATAATTTAACTATAATCTTCGCCTATCCTTCTCGGAAATATTAATTCTTTTTTATATTCTTTAAACGCTCTACGAAGTTATCTAATTATCTCCTATCTAACCTCTTTAGACTCGAGCCCTTTAACGTCCCTAAATCTTCACTACGCTTCGGTTTACGTATAATTATCTTATAGATCTTTAAGGCGATAGTGAAACGATCCTCGATATCGACTTAAGTGTTAAATAAGGCTATTTATAAGCGAGTCGTTTCGTAAGTTTTCGTATTAATGATCGCTAGAGAATTCTTAATCATCTAGAGCCCATAACTACTAATGTCCTACTAAAGATTAGATTCTAGGCGTATTTCCCGGGGTGGAATACTAAAAACGCTATTCTTTAACTATCGAACGAAGAAATCGAGTGTTATCTTAGTCGTATCTAATCTATCTTATATCGAATTAATGACTAAGTACGACTATATTGTCTCATCGGCTATAAAGATTAGTTAATAGTGCTCTTTATCTATTAGGTCGTCGTTAAAGATAATGAGTCGTCTTATATCATCGTCGACGTTTCTCTAGACTTTAAATTCCATCGGTGCGTTTACGTTCCTACATTAGTTAATCTAGAAAAGAAACGCGACGCCTAAGATAATAGTATATCTTATATATAATTCTTTCCGGTTTACTATAATTTCCGCATCGATGAAAGACTAATTAACTCATTCGTTATGTTTAGAACCTAGTAGAGCGCTTCGAAGAGCACTACTCGAGACATTAATAGTCTTATAGTCGGAATAGCTAGGTAAAACCTAGTAATTTATCGTTCCGAACCTTTCTTCTCACTACTTTATTAATTATTCGAGATTCTTCATAGAATCTTTATGAGGCGTAGCGATTCTTTCTAATTCTTCTAGGTATAAGGCGATTTCTTTCTCGGCTATATATAGATAAACGAATATATATCGTCTAGATATATATTTAGTAAGTAAGCTTAATACGTTAATTATCTTTTTAGCTTTAAATTCGTAGTATCGTTATATATCTTTACGACTAACTAAGGATATATCTCTTCCGTAATTCGTCTATCTTATATACTTCTAAATTATTAATTACGCGAATACGATAGGGCTCCTAGAATTCGAAATCGAATTCGATAAGTTATCGAGCGTATTTCTTCCGAGGAAGTATAGTAGTGGGACGGCTTCGAAAGAACTAGTAATATATATTCTCTAGTTTATAAGTTACTATTCGATCTCGATTCCGTAAAAGAGTTCCGAAATTCTCGGCTTCTTTATACTTAGATTATAGCCGAGACTTAGAGCTACGAAGCCTAGATTAGAGGTCATCGTCTATAGCCGCGGTCTCTTTATAATGTCTAAGATATTAATCGAATTATTTCTTATTTAATTTACTTATTCGCGACTTCTAAGAATAGAGCGTTCTTCTTCTAGTTTCGTAAGTTATATTAAACTTCTTCGTTCTATACTCGTTAAACTAGATCGTATTAAAAGAGCGCTTTACTATAGTCGTATAGAAATTAGAGTAATAAAAGTAGACGTAGTAGAGACCGTAGAAGTAGAAGTCTAATCGTCTTGAATAGTTCGCGTATTCGAATGTCTTACGGAAGTATTAGAAGAACCGATAAGGCCGGCGAAATTCGTAGTTCGAGAGATAGAGAGATTATTAGTATTAGAACGAGTGATAAGTCGATAAACTTCCGAGTCTAAAACGTTTCTAGTAATTAAACCTTACGTAGTAAGTAGTGTTACTAACCTAGGTTTTTCTTCGAATATAATTAGATTATTATAGTTTATAGAAAGAACGCCTACTTAGTATAGTCTAGTCGCTTCTATAAATCCATACTAACTAAGTATCTCTAACCACTCGGAACGGTTACGCTTAGCGATTCGCCTATTATTATTAAATATTTTGTCGTCGAGAACAATCTAAATATCCCCCGTAACTAGATACGGCGAAGTATTATAGTGTCGATTCTATCGAATTCGAATAAGACGGGCTATCATTTTATACGAGGCGACTTATAGTAGCCGAAGAGATATTACGTTATACTAGAGTGAGTGTTTCTAAGCGAATTAATACTAGTCTAAGAGTGTAGTTATATTCTCTTCGTATAGAATAATTAATTCGTTAAAGAATTCTACTAACGTTTAAGTAGAAAGCTTTACGAATTCCCCGCGCGAAATAAGAACGCCTCTCTCTTTATACTTATAATTAAAGAGATTTATATTATTTATTCGGCCGTATTTAGAGAGTAACTTATTATGTATCTCTACGCGACGATTTCGTCTATTATTAAACTCTTTCTTTCTAGCGTATAGACTAGAGTATTTTTAAAACTCTATACGAGTATTTAGAAGATCTTTAGTGAGGTCGTAGACTCGTTAGGCCATAAAGTCGCGGATTTCGTCTATTTATCGATATTTTAATTTAAGAGAGCTATAGAAGTCTTTAACTCGATTCGTATTATTCTAATTTATAGTAGCTATAACTTCTTTAAGCGTAACTTCTCTAATATAGTCTAGATATTTAATAGTAAGGATAGACTAGTTTTCGATGATTTCGATATTAGATATTTAATATCTAGTATTTCTACTAATAGCGACTATAGAAGTAGAATTTAGATAAATCATTAAAAGTCTCGATAAAAGTAACCTAGAATTTCTAAATATCTTAATAACGTAGTGAATTATTAAGATAAGAAACCGAGGAGAAAGAAAGAAAAGAAAAAGATAATCTAGTTCGAACTATCGTCGTCGAAATACTAAACTTAATAATAAAGTTATATAAAGATTTCTAGACTTACGCTTTTAGAATCTTACTTAGAAAGATAATTTTAAGAGTAAAGAATGAGTCGAGAGAGTCTAGAATAATTCGAAATAATATAAGTAACGAAGAATTAAGTTATAGAATCGTAATTAAAAGAAAGATTAATAGAAAGATAAGAACTAAATACTTATATCTATCTTTAATAGAAGTATATATATTCCGAAGTCTCTATAATAAAATCTCGATATTTTACGTTTTAGATTATCTCTTTAAACTAATCCCGTGCTAGACTCGATCTTCTAGTAGTAGCATCGTTATTAGTAGTGTTACTAGTATATATCTTTCTCGTTATCTTTAGTCTATACGGCTACCTAATTTATCTTATCTATAACTAATCTTTTAGTTATCTATAAAGGTCTTACGATATTCTTACTTAGTGAGCGAGGATTCTTAAAGCTCTCGTTCTCTAGCGTCATTACTTTCCGGTGGGAGTATACTTCGGGCTATGATATTCGCTTTATCTTTTAACGTTTTAGGCGGGAACGGCTACCCCGATAGCCGTAAAATTTTAGCTAATTAGCGTACTTTATTTTTCTCTATATAGTGTTTAGATAAATTTAGTTAATTAAAGTACGCGCTTACTTTCTTACGTTTATAGTATTTTCTTTACGGCTAAACGATTTACGATACTTCATTCTCTTTCTTCTTCTTTTTATTAGCGAGATTCCGGAGCTAATAGAGTCGTAGATTTAGACGTATCGTAGTTCGGTCCGAGCGTAAGACTATACTTACCGTCGTTCTCTTTCGTCTAAACTTTCCGTAAGTCTTTAAATTTAGAGCGTTATCTTCTCTATCGCTTCGTAATAGCTAAGCGAAAGAGATAATAACGAACCCTACGTAGTTTATTTCTTAAAAGATTCTTCTAGAATATTTAAATTATTATACTCTCTCCGTATTTAGTCGATTATAGAGAGAATTTTAACTATTATTATTAAGGGTAACGATCTCGTCGCCTTATTTCGAAGTCTACGGCTACGGTATAAGTAGATTCCTCTCTACTCTAAGAAAGAGAACTCTACGTCTATAGAATCTTTCGTCTCCGCTAAGTACGACGAATTCGAAGTTATTATTCGTTATTACTCTTCGTCGTCGACGAAGTCTTCTAGTGATGAAGGTACATCGACTAGAAAGTTCGCTAGTCTCGAATAGAATCTCTTTAGGCGACTAATAGTATATGTACTACTTAGCCGAGCTTTATTAAGCTTCGCTAACGTATACGTATCCTTCTCTTAATTCGCTTCTATAATTTTAAACGGCCTAAACCATCGAAAGATTAACTTCTTTTCTATAGATATATTTATTAATTCTACGGTGTTATAACTAAGAATTAGTATACTCACTTTAAATAGTTCGGGATATAAACTATATCGCTTATCGAAATATTTCTTCCCGAGTCTTCGTATTCTATTTAGATAAGCTACTATCTCTTCTAGATCTTTACTTCGTCTTTCGAGGGCCCGGGCCCTTATAGTAATTAAGTCTATAGTGTCGATAATCTTATCTTAATTTATAATATTCTAGGTTATAATCTTAAGCTTAATCGATAGAATCGATCTATTTATTAGGGATTCCTTGGTAAGTAGGTAGAGTCTAACGATAAGCGTATATATAAGTCATCTCTATAGTATATGGTCGATACTGTACACGACTCCAAGTATAAGGGAGGAGAGAATGCGCCTCCTATGCGGGAAGTGTGCTAGTAATAAGGATGCACTTCCTAAGCCGCATCTCTTAGCTGGTGGCCTAATTATTCCCCGGTGTATTAGGCGTCCGTCCTTCCGATGTTTAGCCGAATCCGTAACACTATTTAAGAATTCGATCTCGTATAATGTTATCTCGGTATCGACTTTAATAGTTATTCGGTCTATCTAAAGAACAGTATAAAGATAGTGTATCTATGTATCTTCTCTATTCGTTTAGTATATTTTTAAAAGAGTATTCGTAACATCTCTATATTCTATCTCTACTTATTTATTTATCTAAGAATAATAGATCGAAGTAATTACGCATTTAATTCTATATTTTTCGGTGAGTTCTTTCATCTATTCTTTATTCTTAGATTCGTCGTTATACACTAATCTTTTAAATAAGCTATAACGATAGATAATCTCTTCGTATAGAAACTTCGCCACTATTATACTATTAGTAGATATAATGTCTCTAGATTTAATCTAGCCGCTTATATTACTTCGCGCTTCCATAAGATATCTTTTTTCTTAAGACATCGATATTAAAGTATAATCGACACTAATTTACTCTTAGCGTATATCGACTAATATTAGAAATATCTCGTTATATAATCTTCTACTTTCGCGGAACTAATATTCCGAGTAGATCTTAACGAATTTCTAAACGTCCCGATACTAATCCTTTTAGAAATAACGATTAATTACTCACTAATATATAGCTTTACGTCTAAAGTGTTTAGCATCATTATATATTATTTCGAGAATTCTCTTCTTCTCGATATTATTATTAACCACCTATCTACTTAGTCTATTCGCTATTAGTTTTCTAAATAGATAGCCTCCGCGGACGAAGAAGTTCATTAAATTCTTTTATAACTATCGGAAATTCTTATTACTTATTCCGTAAGAACGCTATTAATCTTAAAGATACTTCGTAAGCTACTTCGAATCTTCCGAGTATTTATCTTCGAAGAGCTAGACTACGCGCGGTGCTACTAAGCTTATGGATCGATCCCTCGCGCGTACTACTACCGGTCGCATCATTACGAAATCTCAACGAGTAGCGTTCTATTTAATCGAACGAATATTTCCGTGAACGATTAGTATTCTAATCTCGATTTAATCGTTAATCTCTTCTTCTCTCTTCGTCTCTTTAAGATCTTTCTCGATCGAAGGACGACGAGATAAAGTATTCGTAACTATATTTTTCTTACTAAATATATATTATATATTAAAGTCGAATTTACGAATCTAGACTAATTATTAATTTATCATTACTTCTAGTAAATCTATCGATTATTGATTAAGTTACGTAGCGAGAGTTATTATATTAGTTTTCACGATAAAGCGTACGGTATATAATTATCTTTTAAACTTCTTAAGGGCTTTTAGTTAAGTTATAAAGTCTAGAGTAATAGCGTCTTACGTCTAGATCGATAATGTTAGTGCTCTCATTAAACGGAATAATTTCTTTATCGATTAATTATTTCTCTTAGAGATAGAAGATCGATTTACTAGCGACGAAGTATTCTTATTGAACTTCGTTTTACTATTCGTACGATCGTTACGACGACGATATTCTTACGATTCTTTCTTTCGAACGACTAAGAGTCGAGTCTCTCTTTCGTACGCTAGTTCTTAGAACTTCTCGTTAAGCACTCCTTACGTAAATTTCTTATTTTTATTATTAATATTTTATAATTCTTTTATTTAATTTTAGTATTTCTAAAAGTTTAAATTCTTTAGCTTTCGATTTATTAAATTTTATTTCTTTCGAATCTTATTTATATAAGTCTTTAGTAATTCTAATAAAAGAAGACGATAATAAGTATAATTAGTCTTAACTTCGATTCTAATTAGATAAGTTATAGTTTTACGAAATTAACGAAGATATAGCTCTAGACTTTAAGACTTCTTTTATCGATACTTCGCGAGTATCTAAAGATATTAAATACTTATTATTCGCTACACTTCGTTCCGATCTTTATATTTATTTAAGATCTTTTCTTTAAACTTTTCTTACTTTATTACGTTATACTTAGCGAGCTCTTTATAGCGTTCTTTCTCTACTTTAAATATAAAGCGAATAGATCTATGAATACGTTCTTCGCTTAATATAATTTAGTTATATTTATATAGTTTTTTAAACTTCTCGAAGAAAGAGATAGCGTTCTTTCTATTAAAGTATAGAAGATTATTACTTTCGTTTAAGCTCTAAGATATTTCCCTTATTAATATTACGATAGAAGAGACGTATAACGATTATATCGTCGAATTCGACTTCGATAGATCTTATAAGCTAATACTTAATATCGTAAAAGGCCCTAGCTTTTCTTTACTATTCGATTCTTCCGTAGACGATATTTTTCTTTATTAAATCGTTTTCACTTCTTCTCTTATAATTAAAATAATATAAAATCTTAATAACGAAACTAAAAGATCTAGATATTTTATTATTTTTAGTACTTTTATTATTATTTTATTATTATTTCTTCTCTTCTTCTCTTTATCTCTTTATTAACTTTCTCGTCGAGCTTCTTTCTTATTTTTACTAGTAATTTTTATTAAAATTTTAGATTTACTTCTCGACTAGTAGCGCTCTAACTTCGCTTATTTTAGTGAGTCTAGTTTAATCGCTTATTTTTATTATTTCTTAAGTAGATTCGCGTTCTTCGACTTCTTCTAAGCTTCTTAAGTTAGGAGTTTTTAGAGTTAAACGTATTTCTATATTTCTAGGAGATACTTCTCTTCTATTTCTTCTAGATAGTCTAAATAGTCGTTAAGTCGTTAGTCTTTACTCTATATAATAGTAGTAAATATATATAGCTAGTAATTCTAAAAGGTACCTCGAGTAGCGGTCTTTATGAATAGCTAGCGTAAACCGCTCCGTATAGCGGGATAGACTTACTTAGTTAGTGATCTAAATAATATACTCTACGTAGCGATTCTATATATATAGCTAATTTCTTTAGATTTAGTTAGATAAATAGGTAGGTAATTCTTTAGTTCTATTAGTTTAGTAAGTAGTTTATTTTAGTTATTTTTCGTAATTTTCTCTTATCGCTCGTAGAGAGATATTTATCTATAAGTATTCGCCGAAGATCTTATTAGTGGCACCATTAAACTAGGGCGAGACTACTAGTTATGGGTATCTACTCGTACGGCGGTGAATATAGTCTCTTCTTAAGGCGTACACTTAACTGAGGAAGTCCTCTCTATTAGTAACTTAATTACTTATCTATTGTATAAAAGATAGTTCCTTAGAACTATATAAGAAGAATCATAATCTAGGGTCGGCGCCTTAGCTAATTATAACGCTATTCACCACTTCTAACTTCTTCCATTACACTACTATAATTAGTACCGTAAGAATATAGAATTTATAGTGAGCGATCTAGTTATACTCTTAACGAAAAACATTAAGTTACGTAAAGCTAGTGAACTGGGGCGAGGCTACTAGCCATGGGCATTAACTCGTACGGCGGTGGGTATGGTCTCTTCTTAACGCGTACGCTTAACTAGAGGAAGTCCTCTCTATTAGTAACTTAGTTCCTTATATTGTCTATGAAAGATGATTCCCTAGAACTATATAAGAAGAATCATAGTCTAGGGTCGGCGCCCCAGCTAATTATAACTCTATTCATCACTTCTAACTTCTCCCATTATATTCCTCCCATTGTCGCTCGCTTCCTTGACGACCTCGCTTAAGACTTAACTATAATCTTCGTCTATTCTTCTCGGAAACATTAATTCTTCTTTATATCCTTTAAACGCTCTGCGAAGTTATCTAATTATCTCCTATCTAACCTCTTTAGACTTAAGCCCTTCAACGCCCCTAGATCTCTACTACGCTTCGGTTCACGCATAATCATCTTATAGATCTCCAGGGCGATAGTGAAACGATCCTCGATATCGACTTAAGTATTAGATAAGGTCATTTATAAGCGAGTCGTCTCGTAAGTTTCCGTATTAATGATCGCTAGAGAATTCTTAATTATCTAGAGCCCATAACTACTGATGTTCTGCTGAAGATTAGATTTAAGACGTATTTCCCGGGGTGGAATACTGAAAACGCTATCCTTTAATTATCGAACGAAGAAATCGAGTGCCATCTTAGTCGTATCTAATCTACCTTGTGTCGAATTAATGACCGAGTACGACTGCGTTGTTTCATCGGCTATGAAGATCAGCTAATGGTGCTCTTTATTTATTAAGTCGTCGTTGAAGATAATGAGTCGTCTTATACTATCGTCGACGTTTCCCTAGGCTTTGAATTTCACCGGTGCGTTTACGTTCCTATATTGGTTAATCTAGAAAAGGAACGCGGCGCCTAAGATGATGGTACATCTTATATGTGATTCTTTCTAGCTTACTATAATTCCCGCATCGATGAAAGACTAATTAATTCATCCGTTATATTTAGAACCTAGTAGGGCGCTCCGAAGAGCACTACTCGAGACATCGATAGCCTTATAGTCGGGATGGCCAGGTAGAACTCAGTAATTTATCGTTCCGAATCTTTCTTCCCACTACTTTATTAATTATTCGAGGTTCTTCATAGAATCTTCATGAGGCGTAGCGATTCTTTCTAATCCTTCTAGATGTAAGGCGATTCCTTTCTCGGCTATATATAGATAGGCGGATGTATATCGTCTAGATATATATCTAGTAAGTAAGCTCAATGCGTTAATTATCTTTTTAGCTCCGAATTCGTGGTATCGTTATATATCTTCACGACTAATTAAGAGTACATCCCTTCCGTAGTTCGTCTATCTTATATACTTCTAAATTATTAACTACGCGAATACGATAGGGCTCCTAGAATTCGGAATCGGATTCGGTAAGTTATCGGGCGTATCTCTTCCGAGGGAGTGTAGTGATGGGACGGCTTCGGAAGAACTAGTAATATACATTCTCTAGTTTATAAGTTACTATTCGATCTCGATTCCGTAGAAGAGTTCTAAAATTCTCGGCTTCTTTACACTTAGGTTATAGCCGGGACTTAGAGCTGCGAAGCCTAGACTAGAGGTCATCGTCTATGGTCGCGGTCTCTTTATAACGCCTAAGATATTAATCGAATTATTTCTTATTTAATTTACTTATTCGCGACTCCTAAGAATAGGGCGTTCTTCTCCCGGTTTCGTGAGTTATATTAAACTTCTCCGTTCTACACTCGTTAAACTAGGCCGTATCGGAAGGGCGCTTTACTATAGTCGCATAGAAATTAGAGTAATGGGAGTAGGCGCAGTAGAGGCCGTAGAAATAGGAGTTCGATCGCCTCGGGTAGTCCGCGTATTCGGACGTCTTACGGGAGTGTTAGAAGAACCGGTAAGGCCGGCGAAATTTATAGTTCGAGGTGTAGGGAGATTACTAGTGTTAGACACAGCCTTGAGGAAGACCGGTCACGAGTTGCATTGGCGCGACTCACCACACTCATTGGACAGGTGGAAGGATCCATAGGAGAGCAAGGCTGAGTCACGTGATATGCCCTGTTGGCTCTGTTGGCCCTGTTGGCTCTGTTGGCACAGAGCGCACAGAGCGCA